>NW_008608121.1:5568-8111 GCF_000691845.1 Merops nubicus
TTCCGGAGGGGGAACATAAAGTGTTTGAAATTGGTAACAGACATGGGGGCTGTTGGCAGAAGATCACTTATAATAAATGATCTTTTTGTTTTCACTCTTAAGAGGTCAGTTCCATGAAAAAGAATATTTCTTACTCTTTTAGATGCTCTTATCACAAAAAGGGCTATTCTTTTATTTACTGCATTGCAGAGGCAGAAGGGGAATTGCTTCTATCAAAGAATGATTATGAAGCATTTCTTAAAAGACCATGTGAAAATAGAGTATGTTTTGTTGGAACATGTAAAGGAGGAACTCTTGCTAGGTTAACTTTGATGAATTTGTAGCATCTCTTCACGGCTCTTTTTTTTCTTTCTTTTCGTCTTCTCTTTTTCCTGTGAGGCCTGAGTATAAAAGCTTGCAATCCCCTTGAAAGTTAATGGGATGTCCTTCTTGTATGAGTTGGACAAAATTCATGCTTTCCTTGAAATGAGTGGCATTAATCACTGGAGATGATTTCCCAGCAATCACAGAATTCAAGCTTCATCTAAAACAATGTTTTATATGCAATAATTGATACAGACTTTCCCCATTGTTCATTCTGTGGGCATTCTCTTCTGTTACAAATGTGGTTGTCCAGGAATTCAAAAAATTAAAGGGAAGAGGCAGAAAAAACAATACATATTATTAGAAAAATGCCAAAAGAAGACAACTCAGAATTACTCTGAATTACAGCTTCTCAGAAAGCGTCTTGAATGCCACAGCTACTGAGTCACAGACACTATGACCTTTCTCTGTGCTTCTGAACCAGGTCTTGGCACATTGTATCAACTGCGGCACATTTACTTCTTCTATGGGCTTTTCGCTCATGTGATGCATGCAAAGGGTACAGAAGGGCCCATGTGTTAGAATTGCTTTCTGTGCAATAATTCTTCCACCTTCTGATTGAGTTAGCTCTTTTATTTTTTCTCCCCTCTTTTTCTGTGTTTTCAATGGGAAAAGATTTCTTCTGCCTTTTGCAGAGATGGATTCAATAGAGCTGCTTTTCAGAGAAACAATTTCTCCCCTCTCTTCCCCGTCAATCAAGAGGAGTTGCCTAGAAAGCTTATAGAAAGAGCCCTCTGCAGCTGGCTTAGTTTCTGATGCTAAATGACTTGCCCCAGCGCAGCCATCCAACTCCCTGGTCTTCCCTGGGGTTGTAATGTGCTGTGCAAATTCAAGTCATGTTTGCATCTGGCACAGACCTTACATCATTTTACAATATACTTGCTATTAATACAGAACATTAAATGATAAACAGAGTCCACGTGGCATGTCCCCATGCTCTGCTTCTGCCAGGAGTGGTAGTTGATTGTCTCAGCACAGCTATAATTTGCCGTTATTTAGGCCATCAGCCAGCCTCAGGGTTGCAGAGGGGTACCATGCAGAACGGCCCCTGACGGGGAGCACTGTGCCTGGGAGCTGGCCGAGCCGAGGAAGGTTTTGTTCTTCCAGGCAGACATCCTGACCCATTGTTGGAAGGCTGGCAGGGCAGCGAGCTGACACAGGGCTTGACACTGCCTGCAGAAATTGTGCTCAGACCCTGGAGATACAGAAATTATCATTTACTTGTTAGCCTCCTGCTGGCAGAAGCTCTATTTCCCTTTGTTTTGAGCTAAAGGTTCCCTTTCCCTCTCTCAGCTTTTAAAGATTTCTCCATAAGAACAAAATCAGGGGTTTCTCTATAGAAGAAAAGGGGGTTTGGACAGTGGCTAGAGTTACAAAGGAGTGAATGACAGGCTTCCTTTGCCTGACAAGCAGCTGGAGTGAGGAGCCTTTGAGAGTGCAAATGGAAATCATTGTGCTCGGTGTTTGTGGAGTTACTTATTCATTAGATCTCTTTTCACTAAGTTAATGAACTTATGCAGCCTGATCCTGCTTCTAATTTAGTTGGTGTCAGTCACAGTTCTGCGGAGTCTGGGACAGATCACTGGGTTTCTAAACTAATCCCTCTCAGGCCACTGAATTTTACTTGCATACTGATGCTTGGCTAGGGTGAATATCTTTCAGAGTTCACTTCAGAAAGGCATTCAAGCTTGATTGGAAAGCCTGGGGAGAGGAGAAGCTACGCTTCCTTGGGTAGCTTGTTCTAGAGGTTATCAAACCATATTGTTAGACTATTTTATCTGGCTTCATCATTTACCTATTGCTTCTTGCTATGCCTTTCCCAACTATATAAAAAAGTATTTTGGCACCCAGGCCTGCTCACTCTCTTAAAGTTGTTCACGGCTGTGTTTTTCTTCTTACTGCTTTTGTGATTCTTTTCTGCCTCTTCTCCAGTTTTCCAGTGTTCCCTTCAAGACAGAGTAGAACTTACTAGCAGCAGCACTTCATATTCAAGGAAAATTTTAAATTTATTTTTAAAAGAAATATTTACTAGCCCCTGCTTGTAGAATTGCAGCAAAACTACTAGCTCTTGAGGTAAGCAAATCTATTTTTTTCTGATTGTACATTTGTCACTTGAGATTACCTCAGTGATGAAAGTTGAGGGTTTGAACACCTTCCTATCCCAATTGCTACCTGCTGAA
>NW_008608121.1:8142-10929 GCF_000691845.1 Merops nubicus
TGTCAGAGGTCAGAGGATGTTGAGTTAAGCAAGAAGATCAAAATAATACATTTTCTCCAGTTTCACAGAGAGATAAACTGAGTTTCGACATTCAACAGTTTTCACAGTATTGAAATAACTTGGATACTCAGATACCTCTGCACAAAAGGCTTGTGTGAGTACTTGCAAAGTACTGTTAATTTTAAGAAGGCAAAAAATTTTTTTTACACTTATTAATATGATATTTCTTAGGGTTCAGGCACATTCACCTGGGGGTTTCTACCTGGTACCAGCAGAGAAACCTGTTAGGGCAGCTTAGGCTTCGCACAAACTCGAAAGCCATACAGAACACACTGTGCTGGTTAAATTTCTGCAGTCATGTAGGCTTAAGGAGTAGTTCTCTCTGTCCCAACAGTTATTGATATTATTGGAGGAATGTTATATTTCTAAAATAATAAAAGAATAAGGTTGTCCAGAAGGAGACTGCATCAGTCTGTATTAAAATTCAGATTATATTAATACAAATTTCCAGTGTAGAAAAGCCAACTGAGTTGTTTTACAAAAGCTGCTGGAAAACAATCACCAGAGCTGATAATCAGTTCTTCATTCTATCTTCTCAGTGTTTCAAAAATGGAGAAATACTGCAAAATATTAATTATCTCTCTGAAACAGTACAACAGTAGTACTATCAACTGTGTTTTGGAAGCAATTGTCTCAGCACACTGCATATAAAGTTTTCTTAGAACTGGAAATATCCAAGCTGATAGTGAAATGCTTGGGCTCATGTGTTTCATAATGTCCATTAGTCCATTAATTGAACTGAGAAGGTTTTGATTCCCATGGTGTCCTAAAGAGAATAATTACAGAGTATGAATACTTTGTATAGATAAAGTATAGATACTTAGTATAGATAGAGGAGTCATAGCATCTGAAGTTATGGTGTGTACAAAACCCTGCTGGCCAGGGAAAAGTCACCAAAAGCCAGTAAATAAGGTGTAAATGCAGCTCAGATGAGGGTGGATTGAGATGAGGACAAGTCAACTGCTGGCTGCTGGTGGGAGAAACTGGCATTGAGAAGCTGAGACAGTCTGTGGTTTATCAGGACCTCTCTGTGGCAACATAGTGCTGAAGCACAGGAATCTCTTTTGCAATACCTTGCTTGTTGGTGCAGTGAGATAAGGGTTTCCAGCATTGAAATGGTCTGAAAGGTTCGGGTGTTGGGGGTAACTGGGCTGAAACAGTGTTACAGGTGACCCAATGTGAGAGCTACAGAAGGAGGATTTTTTTTCTCTTTATGTCTGTTGTGGTGATGTGCTTTCTGTCCTCACTTTGGTTTTATCCCTTACGTTTCCCATGAGTTGGTTTAATTCACTCATCCCACAGCACATCAGCTTAGTCATCCCTCATCTACGTCAGAAAGAAGAAAACCCAACAGTTTTCCACTGGGTTAGCAATGTGAATAAGCTCCAGAAGGACTCTAACATGTGCTGAGGGAGTGGGAATCAGTGGACAAAAACAGGAGTGAAAGAGAGAGGAGAAAGAAAGTGAAGTGACAGAGGGTGCTGAGATTCACTCAGCTGGAATAGCTTCTTGAGAGTCCTGTTGAGAGTTTCTGAAAAATGTGTGTGCTGAGCAAAAGGACAGGGTCCAGCTCTGATTTCAATTATGTTTTATTTCAGAAACTGGCACTTGGAAGGTCCCAGCCAGAGATCTCCATCTGCAGCCACGGTTGCTGGTGTTGGCATAGGAGGAAATCTGAGATCAGGTGACTAAAGCCATGGAATCACAATGGGACTTCATAGAGACTGAACTTATATATAGGTACCTGAGCCCTCTTACCAGATGGTTGATGAAGTCTTGCCTTTGCAGGAGATGACCTGAGGCCCTTTCATGTGGCTAATGCCTTCTCTATGAAGTTTTAACTTGAGTAAAAATTGTACTCTTCTTATTTAAATAATGAGTATGGCTGAGTAACTTTCAAATAATTTCAGATATAGTTACAGGATCAATCCTATTGTCTAGATGTACTTAAATGTTTGAAATGTTAGGTGTTGAAGACTCAGCATCCACACTATGTGCATTTTGTGAATGTTCTGTGTATGTTAATCTACACATGTATGTGTAGATATGTATTTTGTGCTTTTCAGAATTGCCAGTCTGATGCTGTGAGCTGAAATTCCATTGCTTCTTAAGAGTACAAAGTATGGTCTCACATCCTCTGCTTTAGTTTCATCCAAAAGGAATCTTGGTTTCTTTCTCTGAAACCACCTGCAGTGCAAATCAAAATACTGGTACTAGGGACTATAATGAGATTGGTTTCAGAAGTGTATCTCTCATCCAAAGTAAAATGCCAGTGTGGGCACTTTCCTCTTGATTATGATGTAACTTTGAAAATGAGCATCAGAATACATTGTTAAAATAGAACTGGTTTCTTTTCTAGATTAATTACCATGCCTTATTTTGTAGACTGCCAGAAGCCCTGAGTATGTTTTGCAAAGACCATGCCAGTGGAAGATTAATATTTGCTCCTACAAACTTTGGGCAACATTTGGGTTTTGTTTTTGTACATGGTAACTAACCACACGTAGAAAGATCTCCAGGCTCGGCTACTAAGAGATAAACTAGACTGAGTGGAGACAAAATTGAGTTTAATCATTAATACAAATACAAGGAACTGAAATACAGCTCTGAAAGAGCTTCTCAAAAGTCAGCTGGGAAGCATACAGCAAAGCTGGTGAATTCTCTTAAGAATTTAGACAAGTTTTCTTGTTACTGTGCAATACCACTGTCCTGGTTCCGTGTAAAAAG
>NW_008608122.1:0-13596 GCF_000691845.1 Merops nubicus
TCGGGGCTCTGGCGCTCGCTTGATCTTCAGCGGGCTTTGACCCTCCCCGTCTGCAGAGGGCATTGTTGATTTAGAAAATGTCTTTGGAAGAAATCAGGCTTTCTAATCACAGGAGACAATGGGAAGAGCTCTGGACACTTGTTACCCGATCTATGGCCCCGGCTCTTGAGGAGGAATGGATCATTTAGCTGAAAATTTTTCAACTTGAGATGTTTAAAACAGGCTTTTCAGTTCTGTTATAATTTTACTTTATGAAAAGGGTCTGTTGTATATGCGGTTTCTTTAGTCTTTGTGGCCATTACAGGAGCCTGTTGAGTGTTTCTTAAATTATCTGAAATGTCGAGTACAAGTCTTGGACTGGAGCCTTGAATGGATACCTCTGAGGGATCACTACACAAAATTCATGGAATGTTAGGATGAAATTATACCTTTAATCTTGTCTGGGATGGAATGCAGTGGGTTTGTGGTGTTTACAACAGAGTACTGTAGTTTGGAGGAGAAAATGTATGTAAATGTGTATTGATTGATGTATAACAGTGCCTTACAGAGATAAGTGGTATTACCGATCACATTTATGAATTTAAGTTGATGTAAAAACCTGATTCTTCCATAAGGACTTTTAGAGTTATGTGCGTTTGCAAAAGGAACTTCAGGATTTTCCTGTATTTTGCACACCCTGTGAAAGGAGGTAAAAGCAGGATAAAAGCCCTATGGGGATCTGAACAGCTACAGGATTTAGTGTGCCTATTCACACGTGCTCCTTGGACTCTTGCTGTGGCACCGTGTTTTCTTCTTCAGAATTTCCCTCGTAACTAATCAAACTGACAACAGCAGACTGCTAGAAGTTTGCTTTTCTTGATGACCTTATCTGGTTTTTAATGAGAGGCAACAGAAGGAAGCTGTTTTAAACTACCTCTGACTTGGTCCATGAGCACGTATTCTTACATCTGCATCTGCTTGCTTTGCTCTTTCAGTTGATATTCTTCATCATACTAGAATGAGGATTAAATGGAGGCTGGGAATCAGTTTAATGGACACTTAAAAAGTTTCTTTTAGACAAATAGGTAGGAAATGTCTAGGACATTTTCCATTTCCCTGGTGTGTTACTGTACTGTGCAGAAAGAGGTGTGATTTGTCCAGGCAATCCCCATCTTCTGCCAAACTCGGGTTAGGGTTCTAAAATCAAATATTACATGAATGTGAAGTGTATACAGACAAATGCCTGCTAGTTCATAATAATTTAATCCTCGTATATGTATACAGGGCCAAAACAGGGCATAATCCTGTCCAAATGTATTGGTAATTACACATATGATACATTCAGAACCACAGAGCAAGAGTATGTGGGTGACTTGAAGCTGAGATAGAGAGCATAATATATTCTCTTTAAGAGTATATAGCACCTGCTTGGAGGAAAAGATCAGCCATGGCCTGCCTTGACTGATGCTGACATAAGGTTTATGCAGATAATTATCTTGTCAAAATAATGGCTAGTTTTAGTGCCATGTTTTCTTTTTCCAGCAGTTGGGGGTTTATTACATGATGGAAATTCTATCAAAAAAAATTTGGCTTTGCAAAATACAGCACGGGTAAAGTCTAGACTTGCAAGCATTGTTTGTTAAATTATTCTGTAACACTGTAGTATCGGGGAGGATAAGTTCCAAGTTTCACAAGCATCCTCTTTTAAATTTATATATTCATTTTGTCACTCAAACAAATCTTCATAATTACTTGGGAGTAGGCTAAAGAGAGCTCCAGAATAATCATGTGGAAAGAGTTTGTGTGTGCTTTTAACGTTTTAGTTTCTTTGTAACAAAAGACAGGTATGGCACAGATGTGAGCAGGATGTGATGAATGCTGAGAGGCGTCTGTGCGGCACTTTATTTTTGTTGGAGGTGAAAGTGGAAATGACTTCTGAGCTTGGAGCCCTTCATTCTAGAAGTGTGGCTCAGCTTGGCTTGTTGGGAGCCTGCCTCTTCACGTGGTGGTGACATGCGTGCAGTAAGCACCCGTGTGGCTCTGGGATGCCATTCAGACAAACGGAGCTGCTGCGGGAGGTTTGCCTGATGAGTGGTGGGATATTTGCTCCTGACCAACAGCAGCTGCACTTAGCCCTTCACAATATTGGAACCTGTCAGTGTTTGTGCAAAACCCCTGCTATTTGGTTTTATCCACAACCTTTTTACTTAATCAGGTGAACTAAGATTAGTATATTCTAATTTAAAAAGCAAATTTCTGTGAGGACAGAGCCTCAGCTGCAACCCACTGAAGCTGACATTGCACCGTGCTTTTGCCCAGGTTAGATGCAGCAGGTCTGCTTCCTAACGATGCTGTCTGGCAGCTGTGGGCTTCAGAAGTGTGGGGAAGCCAAGCTGTATCATCTGTACTGTGGGAACATGATGGCACCTGGCAGTATGCCCCCCTCCCACAGGGCTAGATGTCTCAAGCTGCCTTGTGCTGATGGCAGAGCAGAGCAGGAGTGGGGCCTGCCGGGCAACTGGTGTCACTTTAAAGATTGGGATTAGACCTTCAAGTCACTTTGCAACTAGCAGTACAGTAGGGCCTTAGTATACCATTAGCTGTGTGAATATATTGACAGCCAGGGCTCCATTTTCCTTCAGTTATTTATAAAAACGTTTGGCCAGTCTTATGCTAACTCTGGAAACAGCAGCTTCAGTAGTAGTACTGGTCAATGAAGATTTGCACCTGCATTCCAAAGAAAGTGTTGTTTATAATTACTTAAAATCGGGAAGGAGGTATGACACTGTGCTAACTTATTTCTACTTGTGAGATCTTGAAGCTTAGGTACTGCTACTGTCTCATTCATTCCCCTTTGGATGATATTTTGGTAGGAGTTGTCCACTGGACTCAAATTTACCAATTTAATTGCCTCTAGGGGGTGAAGGAATCAAAAAAGAGGGTATAAAGGAGTGAACTACAGCCATTGTATACACCTATGTGTATATATGGTGGAATAAGATACATGGAAGTCTAGGCATTATTCATTCTGCTGTTCAGAAAAGAATTCTGGGGTATTTTCCTTGTCTTGAAAAATTTGGCTTGCTAGGCTGGTAGCAAAAGCATTCATTTAAAAACTTCCCAGAATACAAACTAATTGTTTTGGCATTTTTGTCTTGCATGTGAGCAGGCTGACATGCTGCAGTTTATTTATGCCAAAACCACATCCATTCTGGGCACCTATTTATTGTAGACAGAAAAATTTCTAAGTATGACAGGCTATTTACTGTCATCCAGTTCTGCATTTTTCCAAGTTTATTTCTGTATTTTTTATGTAACAGCCAGACAATGAGATTTCTGCCTGGCTAAGTAAAACAAGTGCAGTAGCTGCCAAGGACTGTGGCCAGTGGCAGTGTGTGCTGTGCCAGTTATCTGGAGTTTTGCTGTGACAGCAAGCATACTGCTTCATGCCTGCAGCTGACTTTTACTGGTATCAAGCCTGGCATGCACAGGTGAAGAACCATGTCTGGCCCAAAAGAAACAGTAATGCCAAAGCCTGTTCATTGCAGCATTTTAGACAACTTCATTTTTACACAATCAAAGAAAAATACGATTCTTCCCTAGCAGTGAAATTTGATCATTCAGGCTATAATTTTCAAAAGGTAATACCTTTTCTTTGTATATATTCTGTTGGAACTTCATCTGGAAACATGGCAAGTTACCCTTCACAGAGTTGTCTGGGTAAAACAAAAAAAAAGTGTCTTTGACAGTGTGGTAAGGCTGGTGGAGCAGTGTCATGTCATCTATGTAATTTTTCTTGTAGTTGTTGCTCAGAAACGTAGCAGTTAAGTAGCCTTAAGTTTAGAGCCTGCTGCAGTGTTTGTTCTTCCTTAGTGGTGACCTTCTTTCTTGCCCTTGCTGAACTGTCTTTCTTAAAACAGAACTATGTAATACTAGTACTGAGAGATTCAGTGAGCGCGCCAGGCTCTTTTCTTCTGAACACCTGAAACATGCTTATCCGTGGCAACGTGGTCCTGCTCACCCTTAAGTGGTTTAACCTTGTTCCATTACATGCTGTGCTTAGGGTTAGCTGTGGTCAGTAGAACTCCTCAGTCAAATTGTGACTGAACAGAAACTGGGCAGAGGTAGTTTGTCTTTAAGAGGGTCTTAATCTCCCCGGTGTAAATTCTTTATGTCTCTGTGCAGGATCACTTTTGCTTCTGGTTTTTGCCTTTCAGTTCTAAAATCCCTTGTAAAGGTCTCATTAATACAGAAATTTGGGGAAAGCACTGTTTTTATTAGTGTTATTATGAGTGAGTGGCCTCAAGACTCCAATATGGCACCCTTCAAGAACTCTAAACTTACATGAACTCTCCCAGAAAAATCACAAACCCATCAATATCTTTCTTTAATTTGCTGTTGCAGGAAGCACTAGGGGCAATGTGCATGCTTTTTATATTGCTAAGCTGTATCGTCGTGGCTGCAGCTTTTTGCTCACTGCAGAAAGCACTATATTAATATTCCGATTAGGTGCAGATTAGTTTCTTAGTGGAAAAATTTTGAGTAAGTAGAATATGCCAAGCATTGCAGCAAGATTACTGAGGTTCAAAGTACAACACTTGTGCATTTTGTTAATACCATGTAATTCTTACTGGCATCCATGCAGTTGAAGCAGCATATTCCATCTATGTCTGTGTTCATGTTAGGGAATTTAAAAGAGGTATTCCAGCAAGAATATGTATGTTGTTGGGGATTTTTGTCAATGGAACTACACTCATTGAGCTACGCAGTGTTTCTGACCTGCTGTGTAGGAAACCATTTTTCTGATTAATACGTTGATACTGTGAACATAAAGATCTCAGG
This sequence comes from Merops nubicus, assembly GCF_000691845.1. Lineage (NCBI taxonomy): Eukaryota > Metazoa > Chordata > Aves > Coraciiformes > Meropidae > Merops > Merops nubicus. The sequence continues at coordinate 4,822 of NW_008608122.1, forward strand.
AAAATGGTTTGACTCTGTATTTTAGAACTGTGATTGAAGTATCACGTTTATCTTCACATTAAGTGTAATGAGCTATAACATGCCACAAAACAAACATTTTATTTTTGCTTTAACAGGACAATGGCGCTTTGTCTTCTGAGCAGAACAGTGCAACTAGCAAGACATTTGTCCAGTCCACTGGGGAGAGAACTCTGTTCAGCCACTGCAAACAAGCCAGTGTTGACTTTATTCACCAAGGTAAAAGTTATTTACAAAATAAAGCTAGTCAAAATGACATATTTATCAGCTCTGATATATGAGAATCCCAAATGAAATGGCTTGGCTCTGCTTTTTCTACCCTGCAAATTTGTGTAGCATTGGACGTTTAACTTTGGGTCTTATCTTTTACACTAGGCTTTACAGCACAGTCCTACTCTCATTGAAGCAAGCAAGTAGTTACAAACAACAAATGAAAATTTCAAGATACTAGTGTCTCAGTGACACTATGGTCTATTTACAAGTTGAAAATTGTTCTCCAGCTGCCAGTGTTTCATCCTGAAAATGGAGAACACAGATGAGTTGTTATATATAATCTGCACAAGAAAAGCATCAGCAGCCCAAGTAGGCTCTTCAACGCACTCATGTTTGATTTCAGTACTACCTGTGGGACTGAAAATACATGGAAATAGTTTTGGTAGTGCACAAGGAAAAAGTGGATTGTTCTTTACCCTCTTTTTGCTTTATTGGTTGTGTAACACTTAAGAGGAATAAAATCTACTTCTTCAGCTGTATAACTGTAGTGGCAGACCTTTCAGAAGTGAGAGGTTTCCTTTGACACCATCACAGGTCAAAAAGCTGCAGCTCTCTTCCAGTTCTCCCTACTGGATGTTAGTATCCTCCCAGCTCTGCAGGCTGCAGGGTCACGCTTAGTTCCTTTCAGGTAAAGTTAGCCAGGTTATCTTAAATCACCTTCTTCTGATATTTTGACAGGCCCATGTGGCTTGATCTGAATCAGATTAGAAATCACTTGTGTGACTTCCTCATTCCCCTTTTATCAAGGGAAGTTCTGTCAAGAGTGGTACTTGCAGTTTTCAGCTGTCGATGGCAATGCTTTGAATATTCATTGCTGCTGACCAGAAGAAGGGTTCTGTGCATGGCCTTCCAAACCATGCCCTTGACTCAGCCGTTAGCAGAGCCATTGAAAACTGTTAATTTGCACCATGAGAAAAGCAATAGCAAATTAAAAGTAATTATGTGGCTGTATGGTTTCCTTCCATCCATGCTGCACTGATAAAGATTTAGAAAGCAGAAAGACTTTCTGGTATGGGGGAGGGAACCCACATGTGCAGTAATGATAATGCCTGTCTGTCTGTGTTACTTTACAGTACAAATTAACTGAATGTTTTACTGTGTGCTCCAAGTTGACCTGAATATTTCCCCTTAGAAACCGTGCCCTCTATGTGATGAAGCAAAAGAAGTGCTTGAGCCATTTAAGAGAAGGGTAATGTATTGCAATACTGTATACATTTTCTACACAGAAGGAACAGTTAATCTGGATTTTTTATTTGTAGAAGAGAATTGCTTTAAATTATTTGCATCTGTTATTCTTTCATGGGTGACCTCTTCAAGACAATTTCAGCACTGATTTCCATAAAACTCATTACCCAAAAGGATTTTGTGAGAATGCTAGTCAAGTAAGTATTGACAAACTAAACCAATACACACCATGTCACAATGGTTTTTAAACCCACTGCTTTTGCAAAGACTCTTGCCTTGTCTAGTAGAGAAGTTTGCAAATTCTATGAGGCAAGTAATATTATTATTTGGGAAGAATGTTATTAAGTGGGGTTTCAAACACTTTATGTGATTGCAATTTTTTTTGCAGTTCTTCAACCAGCTTTTGATCCCTTTCATGAAGGAAGAAACTATTAGCAGAAGCATTAAGAGGTGTTGTCCTCTGCTGCCTAATGGGCAGCTGTTGTGTTGCCAGTTGCTTATTTGTTGTGGCTGGTGCTTATAGGAGCGTGGTTCTCCACAGAGGATCAAGAATATTGTAATGGACTAGGAAGAGAATCCTTTGTGGACATGCAGCCAAGGATTGTGGCTACATGCGTTTCATACCCACAAAATGGGCAACTGTCTACCACATGGAAGAGTATATCCAAAAGCACCAAGAAAACAGTCTTGCATTTCTGAAAAACAGGTTGATCAAAAGACAAGCAGATATTGTTTTTCAGTGTTCAGTAGTAGTTCACTAACAGACTTTCTTTCTCTCACAGTTTATTTTGCAGGAGGTTGACATTACCCTTCCAGAGAACTCAGTGTGGTATGATAAATACAAATATGACATACCTGTTTTTCATTTAAATGGGAAGTTCCTAATGAAGCATCGAGTAGACATTAAAAGGTTTCAGGACCACCTTATGAAGCTGGAGACGCAAAATGATAGACACCAGTGAAGAAAATGTGGCTGCTCTGGTGTGTGCAACACAGATTTTGTGTAGAAGCAATATTCAGTATCTGGCATTAGGTTTCTTAGAACCTATCATACCAGTGTCCTAAAAAACTTGAGTGGCTTACATTCTTTTTTGTATTAATCATCCAGCCCAGCTGCGCCAGTAGCAACATTTTCTGTGCCATTCATTTGCTGCTGTCCTAGGCTGGCTTTTTATTGACAGAATAAAGGCTGCTCCGTAACAGCAGATACAGTGAAATGTGTTTTTACTGGGGGGCTACAGGGTGGCTTCTGTAAGAAGCTGTTAGAAGCTGCCCAGATGCCAGGTGAAGCCAGTATGAGCCAGTTCCAAGATGGACCCGCTGCTGAGATGGACCAAAGCTGAGACCATCAGTGCTGGTACTAGTGCCTCTGTAATAATGTATTTAAGAAGTGGAAACTAAAAAACACCTGGGCATTGCAGCCGGGAGAGGACTGAGAATATGTGAAGCAGCTCTGCAGACACCAAGGTCAGTGAAGGAGGGGGAGGAGATGCTCCAGTGCCAGAGCAGAGTTTCCCCTTCAGCCTGTGGTGAAGACCATGGTGAGGCAGGCTGCCACCCTGCAGCCCATGGAGGTTAGTGGTGGAGCAGATATCCATCTGCAGCCTGTGGAGATCCCCATGTCAGAGCCCGTGGACTCCCAAAGGATGATGTGACCCCATGGGAAGCCTGTGCTGAAGCAGGCTGCTGGCAGGATATGTGGACCTGTGGAGAGAGGAGCCCATGCTAGAGCAGGTTTGCTGGCAGGAGTTGTGACCCCACAGGGGACCCCAGCTGGAACAGTTCGTAAAGAACTGTAGCCCATGGGAAGGACTCACACTAGAGAAGTTTGTGGAGGACTGACTTGTGTGGGAGGGATCCCTCGCTAGAGTAGGGGAAGAGTGAGAGGAGTCCTCCCTCTGAGGAGGAAGTAGTGGCTGAGACAAGGCGTGATGAACTGAGCGCAACCTCCCTGCCCCATCCCACTGCACTGCTGTGGGCAAGGAGGTAGAGAAAATTGTGAGTGAAGCTACGCCTGGGAAGAAGGGAGGGGTGGGGGAAAGTTTTTTTATGATTCTGGTTTATTTCTCATGCTACTATAATTTGACTGGTAATAAGTTAAACTAATTTCCCCAAGTCGAGTCTGTGTTGCCTGTGGTGGTAATTGCTGAGTGATCTCTCTCTCTCTCTCTTTATCTCAACCCACAAGGCTTTCTTTATATTTTCTCTCCACTGTGAAGCTGAGGAGGTGTCAAAGGTTAGGGTTGGGCTGGCCACTGGAGAGATGAGAGAGACACTCTCTATTAACCCCTCTCCCTTCCCAAAGGCGAAGGGGAAGGGAATAAAGGAGAGAGACTTATGGACTGCAAAAGTGAAACAGCTGTAATGAAAATAATAACAATTAAATACATACAAACCCAATATCAAACCCAGCCCCCCTGATGGCAATTGTGTCACCACTGATGCTGCAGGGCAGGCACTGGGGAATTGGATGGAACACCTTGCTGGTCAGTTCAGGGTCACCTGTCCTGTCTGCTCCTCCCCACAAGTGTGACCTTTTACTTTCCGCACCCCTGTAATGTACCCAAAATTTAGCAGTGACCTTGGTCTTCACAGGATCAAGTATAAGCATGAGCTTTTCTGCACACCAGTGCCTGGTAGTAACTTAAAACATCAAGTTTAAAACATTAAGTGTTATCATGCTAGAAGCAGACACTGCAAAAATATGTTGTTTACTTCAGAAAGTGCAGTTACTTAGAAGAGACTGAGTTGAAAAGTAAAATCACTGAAGAGAATTTGTTTTGTTCTAGCTCAAACCAGGACAGAAGAGGAGTGGTAGAACGGCTTTAGCGGGCACCTGGCATCCAGCTGGGTTCAACCCAGATAGTAGAGCTGTTACCAACACATGAGCACTGAACACTTTATTTTTCTTCAAATGGGATAAACACATATTGCACTTTGTTTCATCTGCTATAGCAAGCTTTGAGCTCTTTAGTACCCTGTCAGAACACCAAACTCAAATTCACTAGGGTTCATTACAGACTTCAGCTTTTGGAATGTAGTTTAATAAGAAGCCAGCTGATCTATGGTAAAAGTGGGCAGTTCCTATATGGCCCCATCCTACAGTATCTCTAGTGTTTGACAGATGATTTGCAACCCAATTCTGATATATTCTGCATGATAAAATATTTCTGGGCAGTGGATGGTGAAAAAAAAACCCTTTCTTCCAGTTGAGCAACTGGAGTCCTCTCAGGCATTCTGAAAGTATCCAAGAGTTCCCAGGAGTGAGAGCTGTGACTTTTTTATAGCAGGGATCTTTAGCTAAGTTCAGCCATATCACCTAACTATAGTCTGTGATTTATAGGACTTCAGAAGCTTCCATTTCATAGCAGTACTTCACATTCCTCAAGAGGTCTGCAGAAAGAGAGTAGCATCAAACAGAATGGATTTACTAGATGTGTAAGAAAAAAGGATTCACTTAGAAGTTTAAACATCTCCTTAAAGCTGTTTAAGGCTTTTCATCAGCAATTTTCATCAGCTTTTCAACAACAATGTAACTGTTTGATCCAAAACTGAAATTACAGCCAACTGTTGCTTCTATAGGAAAAGACACATCCTGATTTAAATTAACCTATTTGCTCTTTTTGTAGCCTTACTTTACCTTTAGAGCTTGCTGCTTTACTTGGATGTCATTTACATTGTAGAGGAAGAGTAAGTTGAGGAGATTGTTAAACAAAACAAGCTGAAACTTCTCAGGAGTGACTGAACTTGAGTAACCTGGCATACTGTTAACTGTGATGCTTTCCCTAATGTGAGAAAACAAACAAAAAAAAAGGGAACTCTTGAATTGTTTGTTGCAGCATAGCTGTGCTCTAGCCACAGTGTTTTCCATCAGCACTGGCAGAGGAGCAGGACCCTAGAGACAAAAAGTTGTATACTTTTTGGAGTTCATAATGCTACAGACAAACTTCTAAGTGTACCACGTTACTATTAAACAATAGTTCTGAATTATGTCTGTATCAGCAAGCAAATGCCATTTGCTTTCCTACTATAGTGTGAGATGGTTTCAGAGGGCCCAGGTTTTTCCTTGCTGAGGTTTTATATTAAGAGAACTGGCACACTTTTCAGTCATAATTCAAGCACTTTTGTAAAATATAGCATCATTATCTCAAATATATGGAGGACAGAGGTCATGTGGACTTGCCCCATTTCCCAGTATACATCACTGACAGAGGCTGGAATAGCCACCAGAGAGCAATTTGCCTTTTTTTTATTTTTAATAAGGACTGGTTTGGGAAGAAAAAGAATGAAGCTAAAAGCAAACTTCTTAATCATCCAGGAAATGATGAATCCCTTGTTCCCTCTTCATTCAGACTATGGAGGTTTTCTTATGTATCCAGTGCCAGATTATTTTTTCCCTCTTTATTTTGTAAAGTGGATGATAACAGGATTTTTATAATAGCTTTTGTGCACGGCATAGCCTTTATCAGTGCAGGGGAGTTTTCCCATTAGTTCTGTCTGTGGTGCTGGTTGCATGTAATGTACGGAGAAGGGGTGGCTGCTTCTCACAGCTCTTCTGGTGTACAGTCAGACATATCCTGGCAGTGTGCATGCCTGAATCCTATCTTCTTTTTCAACACAAGTAGCATATCCATCTGTGTGAGACGTCACTCTAGACAGATATGTAAGCAATGGGCCTGGACTCCAGGGTAAATCTTCTATGTTGAAGAAAGATTGCTGCCAGCTACTCCTCTCCGAACAACACCCTGTCCTTCCAAAGCCAAAACATGAGACATACTGCCAAAACCTTCCAGGAGTGTCTGAGAAGACGTTACTGTTCTGTGGTTTTAAGGGAGCGGAAGCCCTATTTTCATCAAAGATAGGAGGTAGAAACCTGTGAATATGAAGTGTTGCTGGCACAACTCGGAGAAGGAGCTGTGCTATACTACCAGATTCTCTCCTACCTCCTTGAAAAAGCTCTTTTCCTGAAGTATGATTCTTATTTATAATGTACTTTTTACCTCTCTTATTAGCACCTAACTCCCAAAAATAACAAAAAATCTGTATGTAGGCTTAGCCAATTCTGAAAGTATTAAATTATTTCAATCGTGTACATGCATTCGCCTTTAGTCACATAGCCATCTGGATTAACTACAAGTGCAGCAACATGTGGAAGCAAAGCCACATGTGCAAGATCACAGGTAATTTTTTTTTTGTCAGACGGCATCACTTTCTAGTCGACTTTGCTCTATGCTGTACAAATATGCCTATTTTCTATCATGCCCTGCTGGCAAAAAGGTTCCATCCTGTTCCTGTGAAGCTGCTGGACCTTGGATACTCAAATCTGAGTTCTTGGAGGGCAGGGCCAGAGCTGTGAGATACACCTGAACAGGAAAGTTTCACCAATTGGGGAACTCCAACTGGATTCTGACTTGTGCTTCCTTGGCAAAAGGCATGTTAAGAATGACAAAATCATCCTCTGTCCTCTTGTAGCACATCAGATTAAATTCTAGTTCACGGTCTTCATCTTCTGGTGACAGATGACATGCCTAGGATATTCAAGGAGAAAAATACTCTCAGGTCTTGCCTTGTCTGTGGAATGAACTGTTGAGACTAAGGGTGCTCCAGACCTTCTAGATTTTTCCTTGATGTTGCCTTCTGGAGTGTATGTGGTTGATCAAAACTCTATGCACAGAACATAAAATAAATCTCCCCCAATCGTATACACACACACACACACGATTCTTCCTGCAGTGAGACACAACTACAGCGACCTACCTCAAGGAGAAGATGAAAGAACAGCACATGACATGCGTTACTGGAATGCACCTAGATAACTGTGGTGATCAGGGCATATAAAACCATCAGCTTTAATTCAGGGCCTTGCTATAGGCCATATATTTTTCACCTGTCTGCTGAAGAAATGAGACTTGGACCATGTAATTGTTTATCAGTCCAATTATTTTCCTTCCCTTCTCCCCTTCCTTTCTGACTCCTTGCAGGAACATTTAACCCTGGGGGCAGTGCAATAAAGTGATCCAGTTGTGGGATTTTTTTTTTTTCTCTCATTCCCACAAGTTTCCTGAAGATCTGCTCCCAGGAAGGTGACGGAAATCTCTCCATCTATGTCCTCCGGCAGGGAAGAAGCATGCTGAATGAAGCCACTATGCATTTTGGCCAGCTGGCTGCTCCCAAGCAAACAGCAGAAGGGTAGCTCTGTACTGACCATAACATCTAACATCTCTCATTGAAAGGCATATCACAGCACATATGTCAAGGACTCACATTTTGCTGCAGTGGAAGGAAGCTGATGGGATAAAGAACTCCAATCCACTAGTCAACAGGCTTCTTAATTTGTTTTTCACAGAACAGTCTGTTTATTTGGAGACAAGTGCTTGAAAAGCATCACTACAAATTCACTTAAAGAAAAAAAAGTGGCAGAAACCATACTTGTACACATAGATTTTATGTGTGTATAGGCCTACAACCATATTTAAGCTCCTGCTTTAAGAGGCAAGACATTCATGGCCACAAGGTCTCTGGTACTAAAGGTTGTCAATGCAGATATATTTGCAAGGCTGAATGCCAAGTGACTTTATTAATGTTTGCACTCCAGTGAACATCTGCATTTCTACCTAATTTAACTCGCCTTCCTTCTGCCAAAGTTTCCTGAGTGACTCCAACAACAAGTAATGGGCCCACTCCTTTTATTTTAGTGCACAGGTAGCACGGGTGTGCAGCTTCTGTTTCCACCGAGAAGAGGACCTGTGTCACTGGGAGGGAACACACAGCCAGGTGTCAAGATAGAGAGGGTTTCCTCCACTAACAGGAAAGCAGACCAAAGGCAAAACTCACATGTGATTAGGGTTCTAGCAACATCTATGTCTATAGTGTTGTTTTAATTTGCAGTTGTGTCAAAAGAACACAGATGTTTAAAAATAAACATACCAAAATAGATTGTTTCAGCCCCGCAATGTTAATTTCTTTTTGAATAAAGAAAATGAGGGATCTTGAGAAATGCTGTGAAATGGTGAATTATTATTAAACAAAAATATTATCCTTCAGGTTTCCGTTAGGCTAGTCACTGCTGTCTTGGGAACCTGGAGCCAATATTTTGGGGACAGCCTCAACTGAGTTTGAGCAGTGTGGATGTTTTCATGGACATAAACACGAACTTCCTGGCCACAGAGGGACAGCAGGCTTCAGAGAAGGGAAGAAACAGGTATTTTGAGGTTTTACCTTACTTGTGACAAGAAAGTGACAAACTGCTTTCCCAGACTCAGTTTAGATTCGTTTGCGTTAATGCAGACCCAGGTCTGC
>NW_008608123.1:0-3885 GCF_000691845.1 Merops nubicus
TGGGAGGGGAAGGAGGGGAGGGTTTTGCGGTGGTAGGTGCTCAAGAGGGTGTTTTCGGGAGCGTGGTGGGGGTCTGGTGGTGTAGGTGCTGTCCGCACCCCAAAGGAGGAGCGGGCAGTATCCTGGAAAGCCAAGCTGCTGGGCTTGGCCGAGCCTCAGGGGTGGTGTTCAGAACAGAGTGGATCCAAGCGGGACTGTCCCTCTGGGAGCTCCACGTGGGCTGTGGATGCACGAGCTTCCCAAAGGAGTTGGTGAGGCCACGCGGGGTCACCCAGAGCAGTGCAGGGGATGGTTGTGCCGTGGTGGGACTGCACGTGTGGGGCTCACGGGCTGGTAGCTGTCACTTAGGAGGTGCTGGGTTATCCACCCCATTTCTCCCTAGCCTCTTTAATAAGCAGGATGATGCCCTTAGCAGAAGAGCTCCTGAGATGCTCTTTGCCCCTGTCCTCTGTCTGACATCACCAAGAGGAAACCGTCCCTGGGTTGGCCTGTGCTGGGAGGATTCCCAGCTATTTCTGTTCCCAAAAGAGGTTTGGAGTGGCAAAGCAGTCAAATCGCTGCTCGCAGCTGACGCTTGGGGAGGGTTTGTCCCTCCTCAGGCTCTGCTGAAAAGCAGGAGATCTGGGTGTCCAAATAATCCCTACAAGCCTCAAGATGCCCCCTCCTCCCCAGGCTGGCTGTAGCCATCCTGGAACTGCTCAGTGATTCAGAACAGGGAATCTGACTGAAAACCAGCAGGAGGGAGGAGGGAAAAGGGGTCATGTCTAATTTAGGTTGAAATAAGGTCCAACTCCCAGCTCAGGGCCAACCCAAGCGCCTTCTAGCTGGCTTCCAAAGCCCACCTGGAGCTTCGTGACTTGCAGCAAGCTCCTGGACAAGAGGTGAGCCAAGGAGGAAAGGCTCCTCTGTTGAGTTCAGGGCTCTTGGTGTCACTTTTTAGGGTCGGTTTGATAGAGCGTGGTCACTTCTTTCTGGTTTCTGAGCAAGTGCTGCCTATAGCAGCCAGGCTGGGGAAGAAGGGCTGGGGCTAGGGGGAAAACCTGGGTACCTCCTCAGTTGCCTGTGCTGGATTAATCGGTGGCTCTGGATCATCTGTATGCAGAGTCACACTTGAAATCTTCAGCAGCATGTCTGCCAACGACTTATCTGCAATGTGAATGAGGCTCCCAGGCCTGCTTTGGGAGCGTATTTAGGCTTGATGATGTTTTTGAACTGATTTTGTACCAAATTGTTGTCAAAGCTTTGAAAAAAAAACCGTAAAAGTCCCAGTAGATTGCCAGGTAGCAAGCAGGGTGCAGAGCAGCAGAAAGATCAGATCTTTCCCTGTGATCCAGGGATGTGAATGCCTCGATACAAAGGCCTGAATCCTGGAAGTGTAAAGCTCTAGTCTGCTGTGGGATGCCAGGTCTCAGAACCTGAGCATCCTCTGTCCACAGGTGATTGTGGTCCTGGAAAGCCATGAAAGTGGGAGTTGGAAGAGAGATGAAACACCCCCCCCTTGAATTGCTTAATGAGCTCTTGGTATATAACATTCCACCTTCTAATTATGAAAGAGGAAAAGGGAAAATTCAAATGAGATAGGAATGCCAGGGCAGGAACAACTTCTGTATGGCCAAGGTAACGTGGTCTTGAGCTCTGCTGGAGAGCTGGGAGGGAGGATGCAGCCCATGACCACATGTGTGCGTGGGGGAAGAGAAAAGCCATGGGCTTTGGGGACCACCCAGAGCACCCCTTCAATCATCAGTGAGGATGCAGAGCAGTAAATGAAAGGGAGTTTGCTGCCTTGAGGATACTCCATCAGAGCCTGAACCTGGTCCTACCAGAAAATGCTCCATGAACAACCTGCCATCTCCATCCCACTGCCCAGCTCCCTCCTCCATTCATGCTGGGTCTTAACTAGCCTGTTCTTGACCAGACCCATGGGACAGAAAGCAGGGAGCTCAGGGCTTGGCTCTTTTTCTGGCACAGCCACCCCTTCCAGTGCCTGAGAGCTGCTGGGGTGCTGGAAAGCCCTTTATTGATCTCTTTCTGTGGCAGCTGGGGCCACACGGACTCCAACGTGACGTGTGTTGTGCATTGGTGCTGGGTTACCAACCACCAGTGACATCCCTCCCAGGAGGTTTTGCTGCCTGTGTGAATGGTTCATGTTGAGGACCCCAAAACCTATCAATGAAGAGCCAAGCCACTTGGGCAGGAGCACAGGATTTGGGCTTTGCTGGAGACGTCAGGCAGGTGGGATTAGGTGGGCTCAGCCCCGAGGTCTTGGGGAGTTTCTTGGGTCTGCAGTTTGGCTGCATGTGGGAGAGGGCCAAGGAGCTTACTGTGACCTTTTGGCACTAAAAGGGGGCCTAGAAGAAAGATGGGGACAATGTTTTTAGGAGGGCCTGTTGGGACAGGACAAGGGGTGATGGGTTTAAACTCAAAGAGGGAGATTAGACCAGAAGGGAGACATTTTTGACAGTGAGGGTGGTGAGCCCCTGGCCCAGGCTGCCCAGAGAGGTGGTCGCTGCCCCATCCCTGGAACCATTCCAGGTGAGGTTGGGTGATGCTCTGAGCAACCTGCTCTAGCTGGGGCTGTCCCTGCTCCCTGCAGGGGGTTGGACTAGGTGACCTTTAAAGATCCCTTCCCACCCAAACCCATTCTGTGTTTCTATGATTCTGTGACCTCAATGCGCAAGTGTGTCTGAAACCCACAATCCTTCAGCTCGAGCTCTTTGCAAGGGTTTCTACAGAACCAGAAGAGACCATGGTTGATCTAGGTGAGATCAACCTAGAACCAGCTAGAAAGTCATATCATTAGTCCTATTCATTTTAAAGCTTCTAAATGAGTAAACACTCCCCTGCAGTGCCCACACCAAATTGCATTGTCCAAACAGAGACAAATACACAAAATAGGTGGTGGGTGCAATAACAGAGGAGTCCTGATGCTCATTTTGGTGGCTTTGGGGCTCAGGGGTCCAATATCTCCTGTCTAATACCAACGTGAGCTCTGGTTTACCAGCACCTGGGGACTTTCTAAGAGCACTGGTGCATGTCTGTGTCTCTGTGTGTGTGTGTGTATTCTCTTCTGTCTAATAATGTGGCTGAGTTCACTCTGCAGCCTTTCCCTTGGTGGGGGAAAAATATGTGCCCACCCACGGATTTCATTAAATTTGTAAGAATTCAGTATTTTTGAAAACTCTACGGCTCTGTCAGCTTGGGTTGGAATTGGCCAACACGTTCAAAAGTTATTAGTGTGGGAGTGATGGCATATAGATATATAAACAGCACAATCACATAAGTAAGCCCCATTTCCTGAGGAAAGTAGGCTAAAAACAGTGTACTGAAGACAAGTAAATTGGATCCTTGAAGTTGTTTTAGTCTGAGCAGAGTACAGTGTTATCTGTGACACAGAAAAGCAAGCTCATTTGAGGAATAGTTTTTAGGTTCTGTAGATGATTCTCCTAAATTTTCTTCCAAGGGATTAAAAGGAAATAACACTTTCTTGCCTCTTGTATCTCCCGCTCCCTGAAGTGGTTTGTGGGGAGTCAGTGGGTGAGAAGGGTGATGAATCAGGGCTGAAGAGCCACCGTGGAAATCAGCTCTTGGTTTGCAGAGGCAGCCAGGGTTTAAACCAGGTTGTTCAGCTGGTTTAAAGGGAAGGTGCAGGGTGTCCTCTCCGTGCTGCGGGGTCCTTCCTTCCCCTCTCATATCAGCCAAGAGCTGTCACTCTTTCTGCTGCTACCCTGGGAGGAGGAAGGATGAGCTGGAGACACCAGGTCCCATGAATGCTGACCTTCATACCTAAGGCAAATTGTCCACGGCTGCTGGGGTCTCATGGGCCACTAAAATACAATATCCAGGCAAGAGAGGTGGGTCAGGAAGCTCATCCTCACCCCTTGCCTT
>NW_008608124.1:0-2763 GCF_000691845.1 Merops nubicus
CCAGGGGCAGGACCTGGCACTTGGCCTCCTTCCCTGTTTTCTTAGAGGGCTTCTTCAGCTGCAAGGTGATTTAAAGGGGGGAAAAATAACTGAAACATAACATACAAAGGTGACGTGACTCTTCGCTGTGAATGTTTGCACAAAATTGGGGGGTTTATCAGCAGATTGTTGGGCAAGGCTCGTTTTCTCACTGTTTTTTTTTCTCTATGTCTTCCCAGCAATAAGGAACACGTGCTGAAAATGGTCCTGTGTGTGCAGCCTGTTTCTTGGTGAGGCCACAGATCAGAGCAGGCATCAGGAGAGCTCCAGCCCACCGACAGCAGCGAGAAATGCCATTTCCAGCCAAGCACTCCGGGTTTTATAAGAAGACATTTTAGATCAATTAAAATTTTAAAGAAATGAAACTCAAAACTATGTATTTCTGGAGTGTGACCACAGGGCTTGTAAAAAATGTATTCACGGTCTTCTCGTGGCCCTGAGCAAGATGGGGGCACCAGGCACCCTCAGAGGGGCTTACAGGAAGGACCCTGTGCCAAGGGTCTGGGTTCACTTGGTTGGCTTCAAACCCTGCTGCTTGGCAGCCCAAATCCCATGTGAGCAGCAAATAACCTGATGCACAAACAAGAGCTGAACGTGTTCATTTGTTTTATGCCTCTCAGATCAGTTTTGCTTCTTTGGCCAGCTCTGTAAAAATGCTGAAATTTTAAATAATGGCCCAAAAATGGGATTATGTAGCTAGGAGAGTGTGGGTTGCTGAGAGAAGAGATTGCTGAGCTAAATATTTGGCAGAATTAAGAAAACCAGGAAAGACATGTGGGCATAAAGAAATAATTCAATATTAAATTTCTGGCAGAATCTGTAAAATCTGTTTATAGTTGGGATGACAGCGAGCCATTGACTTGCTATTGCTGGGAAGGAGGTCTGGGGGATTTGGGCAGCACCTATTGCAGCAGAACATCAGAGGCCAACTAACCTGGGGGATTCAGGAGGCTCCACAGCTGTGGGGCACAGTGCCTGCAGGTGGGATCTGCTCCCAGGTGCCACCTCAAGGACTTGGCCACTCTGAAACGTGCCCTCCTGCTGCTCTCCTGCTGCAGGCTCCATCCATCTCTGCTCGGGCTGCACTTGCTGGTTGGCTCTTTTGAAATCACTTGAGGTTCCCCTCTGTTCTAGGTGCTTCTGTGATGTTTTTGTTCTTCTCTTTCCTCCCTTGGTCCCCATCTCTCACCAGCGGTCTCACCTTTCACACTCTGTTCCATTTCTCCTTGCTTTCCCTTAGTCAATCTATACCCACTCCCCTTTTAGCCCTCACCACCCCTTCCCCCTGGCCTTGCTCTCACCCGTTGTGTCCTCCCCAGGAGGGAGCCCCGGGAGCTGCTCCAGGCGTGGGGCTGGCAGCTCCTCTGCACCCGGGGCCACCTGGAACCCAGCACCAGCCAGAGGGAGGAAAGGTGCTGCTGGGGAAGAGCCTCTCCCCAGCATCACTTGTTCCATGCCCAGGGGGCAGAAGCACCCGTTGCACAGGCACAGCTGTGGTTTCTAGCCAAGGGGATGAGAGGAGCCCTCGGGAGTCGCTACCACCACCTGCTCTCTGCAGCCTGCTCCAGTCTGTAAGCCTCACACTGCAAGGAAGTTTTTAAACAGGGCTTCAGCTGTTCAGAAGAAAAATTAAGGAGAAAAAAAGAATCCTAGAATCATGGAAGGGATCTTGCAAAAATGATCTGGTCCAACCCTCCTGCAGGGGCATCTGCAGCTAGAGCAGGTTTAGGTAGTTATTGAACTAGTGACATGGGAGAGGCGAGGAACCAAGGGGAGACAGATCACCCCACGCTGGAGGAAGGTGGCCACCAGATGAAACCCAGCGTGTCCTCCCAGCAGAGGGGTGATGCTGCTGTGAGAGCCCAGCTCCTCCACCCACCCCGGCTGGCTCCCCGCGGGGGCAGCAGCAGGAGGATGATCCAGCTGGAACCGAGCCCAGGTAACAACACTGAGCTCCTGTTTCTGCAGCCTTCCAGCCCAGAAGGCAGGGCTGGGCCTGAGGTCACCCTACCCCAGACCCTGCTGGAAAAAGAGGTGATGGGCCATTCGTGGAAGTGTTCCCCTGAAACAGAAGAGAGGAGGAGACCGTTGTGGGAAGATGTGGGCCAGTGAGAATTCTGCTTTCAAAAAATGTCAAGTTAGCTATTTTTTAAGTGAAAAGTATTATGCAGTCTATGATTATTCCAGATTTCCAGCAACAGAGAGAAATAACAAAATAAAAAAATCAGATAAAACCATTAGATTTTCATCTAATTTCAGATCTCCTTTGTAGGAATGACAAAGCCTCTCCTTTCCTCCCCACTGGAATAAAACAAACTGTAAATTGACAGAAAACACCATTTTTCCTTTTAATTTTTTTTCTTCCATTACTGTTTGCTCTCACCCTTCTCCCCATGGAGAGCAGCTCCTGGGCAGCTCACGTTTAGCTGGTCAAGTCCCTCGCTAGGAAAGTTTCAGTTATCTTTCCATGTCCCCAGCTCGTGTGAGACCTGTGCCAGTCTCTCACCACCCTCAGAGTGAGGAACTTCTTCCTCATCTCTAACCTAAATCTCCCTCTTCCAGTTTGAGGACATTACCCCTCACCCCATCACTACAAGCCCCTGTAAAAAGTCCCTCTCCAGCTTTCTTGTAGGAGCCCCTTAAGTCCCGAAAGGCCCCCGGAAGGTGTCCCCAGAGCCTTCTCCTCTCCAGGCTGAACAGCCCCCGCACTCCCAGCCTAGCCTT
>NW_008608124.1:3024-25026 GCF_000691845.1 Merops nubicus
TTCCCCCCCCCAGGCTGAACAGCCCCAGCTCTCCCAGCCTGGCCTTGTGGACACGCTCTGCTCAGCCACACTAAAAGCATAAACCCAGCACTGCCTGCAGCCAGAGGAGCGTTGGCATGGGCAGCAGGGCCCAGGGATGGAGTGCCCACCCCAGCTGCCCCTTTGCCCCACGTCCCCTCATCTCCTGGAGCAGCTTTGGTACCTTCAAGCCAAATTCCCTGTGGAGGAAACCAGCACCCAGCTTATGGTTTTCAGCCACTGGTACGTACCGAGCGCCCCGGGTCAGAGCAGAGGTGGTGCAGAGTGGAGCCCCCAGATCCGACCAGTGTGGGTGCACAGGCCCTGGCAGTGTTCCCTCTGCTCCTGGACAGCATTTCCCTGGCACTTCCTGGAGACACATGACGTCTAGACAGGAGAGAAAGAGCTGGAAGGCTCCGGGTCGGGCTGCGAGTCCCTGGGAGCTTCGCTTCAATTTCTGGGAACAGTTTCCTTCACCTCTGAACAGATCCAGGAGGTTTTGTTTACCTGACGTGTACTTGCTTGTCCTTCACTGGCTGAGCAAGAGCTATCCAGTCTCTTTAGATGTTATCCCCCAAATCCAGTTTTGTTCCTTCTGCACAGAGCTGGGTTAACAAGAGAACAAGCTCACGACGGGTCTGGTCACTCAGTGTGCTGGTTCAGCTTCTGCAGGTGACCTTACCCAACTTACACCAAAATCAAACCTGGAAAAGTTGTTAAGGACCCAGAGCTCCCTGTCAAACCTCCCTGGATTTATTCCTCTACACTCCCCTCCACGCAAGTTTCATAACTGAAAGGGCAGAGTGAAGGCTGCACATTGAGCCTGATCTCAATTTCTGCATTACTAAAGCCCAGAGTCTTTAATTTAATATAGGATTTCTGTTTAATATAGATAAAAATAGTCACTCATTCTGAAGTATGAAATGTGGCAACAGTTTTAGGTATTTTTTCCCCAATTACTGTTTTTTTTCCAGCAGGTGGCAACAGAGCTCCAGGCACGGTCCCCACTCAGGGTGGGGTTTTCCCCAAAACATCCAAGTGCAGCATCCCCTAGGAATTTGTTATTCAATCCTTCCTGTCGGGCAGATTTAATTCCTCTTCACTGAGCGGCTTCTCCCACTCTGCTTTTTAACCTCCTCCTCTGCAGCCATCATCTGAGAAGCTGGATGTGGCCTTGGCTCCACCGGCTGACTCCAGAGCAGGGAGACTCGTGAGCAAGGAGCCAGGGGAGCGCCTGTGCGCAGGGTGTGGGGACACTGCCACCTGCAGCGCCGCGCCACAAAAGCACTGCAGAAACCACCGAACCCAGCCTGGCCCGGGCATCCTCGTCTCCAGGAGGCCCCGGGGAACTCGTCCTGGAAGGGCAGCATCTCCCTGCCCAAGCCCTTTTCCGTGGGATTTCTTGCAGCTGTTTTTCTCTCACTGCTCCAGGTCTTGAAATAATTTCACATTCTCTCTCTCTCAGTGGTGGGACCGTGCTGTAAGCTCTCCAGGGCAGCTCTGGTGTTTTCATTATCTGCATTTGCTCAAAAATCAAACAGAATCAGCACTAAGAACTTATGCTGGATTTCCATCAGCACGTTGGGCCACTCACTGGGCTGGCAGCTGCAGGAAGAGGCCACGGTGTTTAGCTCTGGAGATTCTCAAGGTAGTAAGTGCCAAGGAACAGTATCAAAGCTAACAGCACTCTTTAAAATAACTTTAAAAAAAAAAACCCACAACACAAAATCTCTTCCTATTAATGGTTCACCTGAATTTATCCGAGCTGTAGTTGGTGCTGTGAGCTGTTGTTGTTAATTTGAATTCACGGGAGTGGAGCACACTTCAGGAGGGTTCCTGGGACAGTGTTGCCCGTTTTGTGTCCTGTTCTGACCCCTCCCTGAGGCAGTGACAGTGGAGCCCTCCCAGCACCCACTGCCCCCTCCCCGGCACGGCCCAGCCCAGCCCACGCCCGCGGGATGAACGCCCATCCCAGGGGAGGGCTCACGGGCTGCCACACAGCTCAGGAGAGGTCACGTTCCTCCCAGGTTTGTTTTTGTAAGCACAGAGACCCGTGTGAGCTGAGAGCTGGGGACAGTATTCCCTGGTGCTGGCTGGCGACGACTCCCCAGCCCGCCTGAGGAGCTTCCAGCTGTGCAGAGCTTGCACAGGGCTGCTGCAGGAACCAGCAGCCTCCTGAACCCCACCCAGGTAACTGGAAAATGGGTTTATCTCACCAAAACCTATTGCCTAGTGATCAGGTGCAGACTGGAGAACTAGGGAAGCAGGAGGGGGAGGCACCTGCGCTGAGCTGCTCTGCACAGGACAGGAATAAATGCAGAAACGGAGCAGTTCATGTAGGAAAAGGAGTTAGTTAACCTTTATTTCATTTCTTCATAGTCCCAAACTTGACAGACGTAGAAAAATATCCTTGAGTCTAGTAGACAAATTTACCAATGCTAAATAGCCCTTGACTCTGACCGGCTGGGCCACTCCAGATACATTTGTACAAGCATGACTTCCTTTTTTTTTTTGTTTTTCAACGAAAGGTTTTGCTAAACTATAAACAAACTACAGAGGAAAAACTTGATCTACCAAAGCATGCATATGAAGGTATCTTCCAAAAGTGGGGGAAAAGATAATTAAGAAAGCAAAACAACCTTGAGATGCATTTGGAGGAGAAAACAATTTAAGGAAAGAATGATGAAAGACAAGTGAAAGCAAATTCTGTAAACTACCTGTGGATAATTTAAAGTATCTATGGCACAACTTTTCACAAAAAAAATTAAGGCGAAGACCAACATTTTATATAAAAATAGCTGAGCAGGCTTCTAAAGAAGGAAATAAGCATTTCTCATGATGACTCTGTTAATACAAGATTATAAATAACCTTCTATATACAGAAAAACAAATCAATACAAACGTATGGAATATTTCACCATCTTTCAAACAAGCCCAGGTCCTGCGTCCTGGACCATAGTGGAGGTACTTCAGTTTAAGATCTGTAGTAGTTTTGTTGCTACACGTACTGATACAAATAATAAAAATGCAATATAAATATTGATTTTCACAGAGAAACTCAGTGACACACTCAGGTTACAAAGTGGAACAAATCAGCCCAGAAAGAAACGATGCAAGTTTGAAGAACTTCCATTATCTTATGGTTTGTAGGCTAAGGAGAACATCTGAGTTATACAGTAACATTGAAACTTGCAGGATAGGGTTTTTTCCAAACCAAACTGATTCCTTTAGTGAAACTAAAGCAGAAATTACCATGGCAGGAGATTCATCACAAATACAGCAGTTTGTTGATATGCCAAGACCACTCAGAAATACCATTATTATGGGCTTTTTTTATAAATTTCCAAGCCTAGAAGTTACCAGTTTTTTAAGGAGTTAAAATAGGAGCAATATTTCTATGGATGTATTTGACTAAATTTCAAAACTTTGTAATCAATACATAGTGAGATGTAAAAATGAGAGCAAATAGAATATATTTTAGAAGAATTACATGAGCATTTTATGTGAGAATACCTTTGCAGATGCTAACGGGATGATCAAGTTCAGTATATCTGCACATTATAAGTATGCTGATGTGTATTCATATACACTCAGGAATCCTAGAAATAATCACAGAATTAATTTCCATCAGAGAATACAATTTTTCCCCAGCCCAATTCAGTGGATTTGTCAGTGACATTTTGAATGGTATTTCACAAAAGCTGAAGGTAGAGTAGAAGCTCTTGGCTTCCAAGCTGTGGAAATTGTTTAGTTTATTCCCATTTTTTGGACTAAAACCCCAGGATTTTCATTTCTGCTGCTTACCCAAAATGCCTCCTGGTGTCTGAGTCCCTCCCCATCCCCAGGCTGAGGGGGCTGGTACCTTCTGCCTCCCTTCCCCAGGATTTGAGAGGAGGATGCCATGGGGGAAGTTGTAGGGACTCATTTTAAGAGAGACCTTGACTACAAAAGAAGATTGCACATTTACATTTAAACCTCAGCTTGCTGCTGATCCATTTTTCCTTCATCACTTGCTTACAAGCAAATCAAAACTATTTCTACAAGGTCTTTACACATGGTTATGAAAAAAACCCAGACTCAACAGCTGAAACAGAAATGTGAGGACATATTTATGAACCATTCTGTCTCAGAAGACATGAAATCCTGTTCCTCTGCATTATGCTGCTGAGACTCATTGACTGTTCTGATAAATTAATCTGTGAGGTACTGAGCAATGTTACAACAATCATTTAGTCCCAGAATTAAGGATAATACCCATTCCTTACAGGAACTGTACCCAAAATAGCACAGCTAGACCATTGACATCATCCTTCAGCTTTAGAGAAAAATTTACTACCATTAACAGATGCTAATCCTTCCTCCCTAATATCACATCTTTACTATTTCCTTGTCCATAGATTGTGTTCAAAACAAATACATAAAAATAGCACTAAAATAAAACCCAAAAGTGAACGTCTCACAGTCAGCTAAAGAAAAAAGCACAAACTTGAAGGATGCATGTTGGAAATAATTTATTGCCTATAAAACATTAAAAAAAAATCCTCAAGTTCACATTTTCTGTGTGGTTTTGAAGGTGGTGTCCTGTTTCAGAGGTAGCACGTGTTAAAACGTAATACAGGATTTGAAAAGAATTATTGACTTGTTCAGGAATACAGTAAAATGTTCACCAGAACCAGAGCACTGACCTGAAACCATTTTCCTGGCAGGGACATTCTTCAGTGTCTCTACCAAAGAGGATTGCTCACTTGTTTAAAAACCACCATGAGCCCAAGCTTCTGCCCTGTCTGTGTCTGTGCTCTTCTGACCAGAACGCCAGCTGCTGCCTTTCAGAGGCAGAATCAGCCCTGTCCTGCCCTGAACAGCCCAGCTCTGGAGTGCTGCTGCTCCTTCGCTTTGCTCACGACGTTCACGATCGCACATTTGGCCAGGGTTCTAAGGTACTCCTTGGGCAGAGAAATCAAACACCAGAAATCAGCTGTTTTTTCTAATAAATACCTGGAGTTTTCTCACTGAACATCCTCCCAGTTTGATGAGGCACCTCACACTTGAGCACCTCGCTCAGCCTCGGGGTGCTCTGGGGCAGCAGAGGCAGAGTCTGGAACCGTGAGCCGCGGGTCAGTCCTCGGGACGCGCAGAGCAGCCTCGTAGCTCCCTGGCTGACCCCAGGGTCTGGCAGGGGGACTGGAGGTAGTAAATCAAGCTTTTGGTTGTGACATCACAAGTTAGGAATTCCTCATGTTTCAGAGATTCTGTGCTATTCTGTGTCTGCATATTATGGTCTGTCCATGCGCTGCCAGCGTCCTGAGACCATCAGTAAGCTCCGGGGCGAGTGCCGAGGGGAGGCGAGTGCTGTGCACCAGCCCTCTGTGACATCACTGACAGGGAAGTGCCATGGGGACCCCAAACTGGAGAGCTGACCCCCTGGGAGCAGCAGGTTCCATCCCCACGGTACTGCAGGTTTCTGTCCCTTCAGCTGGATAAGCACACCAGTCAGTACAGCTGCCTCTGCTGGGTGCAGGGATTTCATCAGCCACTTCCCAGTTTCAGGTAAGGTATAACCAGTACATTCCTTTCTTCACTCAGAGGACTGCAAAGCCCAAGAGCTGCTAGTCACTGTCAGACTTCTTATTGCCTTCTTGAAAGAGAGATACTTGGAAAGATTAAAGTGCAGTGCTGCTTCAGGAACCCAGCACTCAAGAAAAGCTTGTATGGGATACCTGTTTGTGTACTTCTAAATCTGCCAAAAATCCACCTATTAGGATATTTACTATTACTCGCTCCTGTCAGACACAGAGACTTGTCAGAAGCATCAGCTGCAGGGAAAGGAGAGGAGGCACAGCTCCAGGAAACAGCTGTCTTGACTGTAAGCAAGCCTGCTGGCATCAAAGCCTCTCACTGCTCCCCAAGGAGAGCGAGCAGCCCGTCTCAGCTTGAAGTGTCTGTTCTGAGCTGCCTGTTCCCACTTTGGTTTCTCCAGAAAGACACACTCCAGCCTCCCTGTTCCACCAGATGCCTTAGGAATAACCAGCGCTGGGCAAGTCATCTTTCACAGACAGTGCAATCCAGGGCCTTGGCAGAAAGGGGATAAAAACACCCGTAGGTGGCACCTCTGCTGTAGCAGTTGCTGGAATTGCAGAGCCAGGCCACAGAATGAGCCAGAGGGGCTCAATCCCACCATCAGAACACAAGGTGGTGGCTGTTTTGTCACAGAAAGCCTCTGCAAATGATGAGCTAGCACTTAATGTGGGCTCGTGTCATCAGCTGTCACCAGAGGAAATGCCCACAGAGAAAACCCTGACATGCCACAGGCCCAGGGAGCCAGCCCCATGGTTCTCCATCACCTGCAGAACCTCCAGGGCTCCCCTGGGAAGCAGCATCCTGCTGACCATGTATCAGAACAGTCACTAAGGGAAGCTGGCAAGGAACACACCCAGTTCTCTCCTGCTGTTCCAAGGCCCAGCTGAACAGGTCACACGGCCAGGAGGCAACCTGCCAACAGGTCACAGGGTCCAGCAGGGACAGCAGCAACCAAGCCCCAGCACTCCCAGGCAGGTGCAGCCTGGGGCTGGCCTGGAGGGCCACGGCTGGATTTGTGTCCTGGTGACTCTTGAGGACAGTCAAGTGTTAAGGTTCCAGGAGGTCACAACCTGCTCTGCAGCCACTGTGCTGCAGGACCATTGCTGCTGCAATGATGCAGGACATCAGTAATGGAAACGTATCTGGGAAATTTTGGTTTTGCCTATGACAGGAAATATGCACTGGTACTGACAAAAGCCCTGCAGGGGAACAGCTGTGCACTGTTACCCTATAGAACCTCCTTATGCAGGAACATAATTTATTCTCTTTCTTCCTGTACTATTGTCAAGTGTTTCAGGGGATGAAAACATGACTACTGCACTCTGCTTTGTCTTGTCACCCTCCAGAGAAAAGGATCCAAGAACAACGTGTCCCCAGGGATGACGTGGGCGTTGCCTGCAGCTGGAGTTTCAGCTGCACATCCTAAAGGGGATTCCAGCTTCCTGGAGAAAAGGGACTTACAGAATTGCTGGAATCCGGCAGCAGTTCATTCAGATTCCTTCCATTTGTCTGGCATATGAAACAGAGGCAAGACGTAGCAAGATATGAATCATCAATGACAGTTTTTCTTGCATAAAGTGAATGACAACTCACCCTGAAATCAAGAACACTCATTAGGAGTATCCTGCCTTTTGTCACAGGAATTTAAGTGGAAGCAGCAGGAAAATAGGGTCCAAAGAGTGGCTAATCACAGTACTTTTTTTTTTTCCTTTCTAATTCCAGCAAAGCTCACAGAAAACAAGAGGTCTCATTGTCAGTGCCACAGATTTCCTGTCTAGAGAGAATAGTAATAGAAAGCATTGTTAACCTAGCACAGGAAACGCTTTATAAATGATTTTTTCCAAGTGAGCAGAATTACAGCTGAGCTCTATCTTGCATTTGAAGGACAGTACTGTGATCTTGGCTCACAAACCTCAACGAATTGCAGACTGGTGGTCATTTCCACAGGCATGTAACCACTGCTCCTCCCTGCAGTACGGGGGTAAGGGTGTGCCTGCCAGGCAGCAGGAGCCATCTCAGCCCAGCAGTGGCAGGATGGGTAATGCCCTGCTCACCTCCTGCTCACACAGAGCACCTCCTCCCTCTCCTGGGACTCTTTAACACCTGAACTCAAACACAGGCCCCACGGCTTGCTGTTGTGGGGCTGCTCTGCAGAATAGATGCTGAGAGGTCTTCTGGGAATGAACTGAATTGTGCTGTAGTCCCAGCTGTGAAACTGTCCTGGTTTGCTTTTCAAACCAGCCTTTAGAACTGCTCCTATCCCTTCTGCAGCTGGCATTGCACAATATTGCTAAAAGCTCTCCATGCTCAAGGATGACACAGACAGAAAAAGCCCTGAAAGAACAGGGCTCACTACCAATACAAAAAAAAAACCTGTAGAAGTCATTAGGGAGGAACAGACCAGACTATGAGAGACCTAAAATCGTGAGTTAATCCCAGTGTTAAAGAAAAACCAACCAACCAACACCCCAGCCCCCAGGAGTTATTTCCCCAGCAGTCTGGATTTTCTGAGCTACACCTTGGACCTGCCACTGAAACTAAGAGGATTACTTAGTGGTACCACATGAATAAGGATTCACACAGAATCACAGATTCTGTGGATTCACCAGAGTAAATTATTATTTGGCATAAAATGGAAAGATCAGGCTTCTCATCAGACTGTGAAGGTATCTGTTTCAAAATTGCTTGCTGAGGAATATTTAGATTAGAAAGTATAGAAACATCAGTAACATGGGCATGCACCTACATGCCCAACTAAATTTACCTGCATGTGTCTGCACATCCATTTCAGGAGAGGAGTGAAGGGATTCAGTGTCAGTGACAGCTGGGAGAGACTCACAGTTTAGAAATGGCACCTTGCAGTTGCCAAAAAATTTATCAGACAGGACTACTTCAAAACCAGGCTGCATTCAGAAGACCTGCAAGACTCAACTCCAAATTCTCCTTGAATTCCTCAATTCCTTGAATGCCTTTCAGGATGCAATGACAGCTGGGGATTTATGACAGGATCTTGATAAGATGGAGCAGAGTTTGTGGGAAAAATGTACCGTGAACAGTGTTGGCATTCAGACTTTCACAAATCAAAACTGCAACTACATTCATAAACCCCTAAAGAGTAAACATCTGATCAGATTGCTGCTGTGACAGTATCAGAAAGTTGCATTCTGCAGCTATTTGGTTTCCCAGATCCATTTCATTTGTTACAGCACGTATGACTGCTTCTGTATGTTAATAATTTAATGAGGATAATTCAAATTCCTCAGTTACTCTTTCAAAATTTTTTCATCTATTTTGGTCAGAAAATGGAAGATTCAGCAATCTGAAGTCACATAAGGAAAACCACTTTAATTTCAGATTTTCAAAAGGGTTCAAGCACAACTCATTCGAAGCCCGTTACTCTATTTGGATCCCCAATTTTTAGTCCACCTACCTGAGTAAAAATGGGGAAAAAAATAAACCGGGCTGGTGAGCAAGCAACTCTGGAGAATTAGGTGTCTGTATAACAGGTCATTTGTTTTCCACCCTTGGATCCCTGCTCAAAGAGACTTTGCTGCAGAGCAAGAGTTATTCTGGAAAGTCAGAAGTCACCCTAATCAAGGCCAGTCTGCTAACAGTGAAACCTCCCCTCACACAGTTCTGCCATTTACCAAACCAACGTCTGACATTTCTCGACAGTGCAAACTGTAGCCAGGAGGTGCTACAGCCATCCTTCAGGAACGTGTACTTCACCTTGGGCTTGCCTTTTTGGACTGAAGAACACTGGCTAGCAAAATGCTGTTCTGGTGAAACCTGCATGTTATGCAGGGTCTCATTTCTGTCAGTTAAAAAAGAGAAATCACAAACTGTCTGAGGCATTTTTCTCCGATAAAGACGACAAGCTGAATGAGGTATCATCAGGCTCTGGGGATGCATGATTGAAATCCATTTCTTCTAAGTCAGGAGGTAAGTCTGAGAGCAGTGCCTGCAAGTAAAACATGTTACAATACACTGTTAGGTGTATGTTCTATGTCAGCTTTCAATTGGCGTTTAAGCAGCCAGTGAAAAAACTCTGCTGAGCTTTGCAGTCAATGCTGGTGTTGGATGGGTAAAGAAGAGGGCAGTATGGATAGATATGGAAAGGAAAAACATTGTCCAAGATGACATGTCTTAAGGGCAAAAAGAAAAAAATAAAAGCAACAAAATTTCTTCCCAAATAAAGCCTGATCTCACAACAGACAAACCTGAGGGGGCACTGGCTGCCCCTCTGCAAAAGTCACACTTGGCCTGTGTCACTGTGTAAATTGCAAGAGCTTTCTTCTGTTTGAAGTCCAGCACAACGCTGCCCTAACCATAATTTGAGTCTCAGAGCACTATAGAATAAAGCCAAGAACACAAAATATTCCAATTGTTCTCCTTCCATTCTCAAAACCTACTTCAAGACTTACCTGCTGCTGTTCTTTATCATCGGACTTAATAGCAAGTATCAAACTCCGAGTAAACGTCTGTAGTTCAAAATACTTCTGCTTGTGATTCTCCAGCTCATTCTCAATGAACCTGACTTCTTCATTCTGTGGAGAAAAATTACATCAAGTTCTGGAAATAATCAACAGCACTGCATCTTTTCACTGACACTTCAACTTCTTTTAAATGGCACCTAAACATGCTGGTGTTGCAGCTGAACGTTTTTAGTGAAGATGAGTAGCAATGTGTTTATCATGGTTCCTCTCAAACCCAATTCTGAGTGCAGACAGAAGTTCTAGAATTACAGAACAACAGGTGTAGACTTTGGATACAAACAGCAGTTTCTGATGAAGGCCCAGCAGTGTCACACTACACCTCATGAAGAGACATGACAGCCACCCCCATACCTGCAGACCAGGCACTGCAGAATTACCATCATTAAAGCATTCATGACTTGGGCTAACGTTTCTATGAACCTTCTAAAGAAGCACTGCTTTTTATTTCATCAGGATGACCCCTAATTCCATTTTAAAACCAAGAAAAACAAAGCTCAGGTCTCTTCCTAGAAGTGATGCTGAAAAGGCAAGGTGACTGTAAGAAGATACAGCAAGTAAATTCCATTATTACAGCAGGAGGCTTGACACAAAGACCAGGGAAAATAACTTGAACATTCCTCAGAGCTTCCACAAATTAAAAGACAGCACCCTCTAGTGCAGCTGAGTGTGATGTGTATTGTGAAGTGTCAGCTCACCAGCCTACCCAAGATCTCTTGGGTTACAGAATAAACACAAATGTCTTTACAAAATGGAGAAATATCTGTACAATGCATGTTGTGCATACTAAAAAGGTGTTTTTCCAACCTTTTCATTAATAGATGTTCCTGTACTTGCAAATCACTTCATATAAAAATAGCAAACTTAATTTAAAAACTCAGATTTGGTAAGTGCTTCACTTTATTCCAAACACCTCTTCTCCAAACTTACCAGCAGATTGGTATGCAAGCTCAGAACACCGACTCTGTTGATCAGTGTTGAGCTAAAATGAATTTTCTCTGGTTATTTACCTCTGCAAAGACCACAGGACCTAAAAAAACAGTTCCCAAGATCAAAGTCACGGTGCATTTTTGCAAAAGGTCTCTCATAGCAGCACCAAATGTGCATCCTCCACCAGAGAGCAAGGACAGAAAGCTGCACAAGGGCTGTCAGCAAGGCACGGTGCACATCACAGCAAACATCTAGTTTCACAGACAGTTCAGGTGACATGTTGCATTTACTGAGGGACACCAGAGGCAGGAATGAACCCACCCTTGCCTAGGTAACCATACGATTAATTAGGTTGGCAGTTTTGGGTACAATATGTTCCTTGGTGGCTGGTTTTGATAGCAGCAAATAATTACCTGAGCAAATTTCAATAATGAATTTATAAGCTCCTATTTTGTTTTAATGATGAATGTTTTTTAAAAAACCAACAGCCATGCTCTGGTATTGATGCTTCCATTTGCTAGACTGGCTAAAATTCAACTTGAGTTGGTATGAGAAGGTGAAACTCCATGATGAACTGGAAGGTTTGTAACAAGCCTTTAAAAATGGTTGTTGATTTTGTTTTGTTTTCCAGAAAATTCACATTTCTTCAGTCAAAACATTGCTCACCATACTGCTTCAGGTTACAACAGCTCTGAGAATAAGAGGTATTTGGGTTGTGATTGTGAAGGTTTTTCTGAGACAGTTAGCTGAAGGCTTTGCTTTCAGATGGGAAGTTGGAAGTTGCCTGGTTAGCAATGGATTTTACCCAGCCAAAGAAGAAATTCAGATTTATGCAGAAAACACACAGGCACAGAGACTAATCACTAATGTCAAACAACAGACCAACAACTGAGGTTCTGTAGGGCATGCTGTCAAAACAACCCTTTCACTGTGGTGACAGGTGACATTAAGAAAAGGTCATTCCCTCTCCATGTTCCCTCTCCACTGCCCTTACCAGGAAAACACTGCTTGAAGGAGTAATTATTGTTCTGAAAAGATGATCTAGTTATTATTTTGGTAATTGATTATCATTAGCAGAACATACTTGGTTTCTAACTAACATACATACATAACAACATGCTCAGTGTACCCCACAGAGCTGGGGGAACTCTCAGGAAGTCACACACAGCCGTCACCATTTGGTAGGAGACAGTGGCTGCCCAGTCTCCAGCTGCTTCTCCCCCCTCCACAGCTGCTGCTCCCAGACATGCTCTGTGCTGCACAACGAGCACCACCAGCTCTTCTCAGCCCCTGGTTTCTTCCAGGGTTCCAGCTGTTCTGTCCCTCTCCAGAGCTGGCAGCGGGCGCTGCCGCAGCACTCCAAACAACGCTTCTCCCACTGAAAGGGAGTTTGGGTTTAGAGGCTCAATGAACTGCTCTGTCTGGGACAAGTGGTGGGAGCTGCAGATGGCTGCAGCTGAAGTCGTGGAACTGCTCTGGAGAAATGGGATTTGTCCTGCCTCCCTCAGGGCTGGCAGACGGGTAACCAGGCTGGAAATGGGATGAGGGGCCATGACTGAAGGTATGAGGTGCAGTAACCACGAGAGCAGAGGAGCTGCACGCTCCCCCCTGCCTTTGCTGAATTCCTTACAGACACACCCATCTGGACTTTCTGTGGGCTATCACACAGCCTAACTACTCACCTTATAATCCAGAAGGGAACTCATTTGATCCACTTCAGAATTACTGATCATATCACTTTCTTCATCATCTATAATTTCTATTTTCTGAAAGAGAAGGAAACGGTTCATTCCAAATATTCACACCCATCAATTAGACAAACAAACAACAATCTGTGTCTAACACTGGCACGAAAGGATGAAGGTAGCAGGACCTTCTGCTTGCTCCCGAGGACTCCTGAGTTGTGCAGCCCCCGTTAGATGGCAATCATGCACCTCAGCCACAAGGGATCCGGGAAGAACCCAAACTGACGCTGTGGTAGGTGGAGCTGCTGCCATGGTGACTCGGGCTGTTTACAGAGGAGGAGCCACACGTCACCATGCTTCTGGCACTAAGTTGTGTACTACAGCTCATGACAGCCTGCACAAGCCCACTTTTCATTCTGGAAGCCTTTTGTTGAAGACCTCCTGCAGGGCAAAGAAGGTTGTGAGAGTTTATTCCTCTGGAGCAAAACCAGACCTTATGGCAAGTGACAGCCTCGTCCTAACTGACCTACTTCTTGCCTAAGAAAAGACCTGAGAGGTCTCCCTTGGCTTGCTGTGGCCACAGCACAAGTCAAGTGCCCCCAGCTGTAGAGGATGTCAGTACAAAAGACAGTTCCCAATGCACACACATGGACATTTTCACTTAACTCAAAAAGTCTTGGCAGCTTTTTATGCTGAGTTCCTGAAGATACCTAAAGTACAACGCTAAAGGCCAAGCTTAATGCTGTTTAGACCTCAGAAATACATTCCAGTCCTAAGTTTTACAAGATTAAACTTTTACATTATTTACCATATGCATGTTCTGGTTTTCTTCCCAGCAAAAAACCTTCTTACGTAAGAAAATTATGTTAAAAGGTTATTTCAGTAGAAAATACAAAATGTGCACTTCTTAGTGTACCTATGAGATTTCAACTTTTATTCATACCTAGGCTAGCTGTCAAACAGAATGAATTTGGATTAGAGAGTGGTAAGAATGGCATGTTCTGATGGGAACTCTGAAGGATGACTGCCCAGATCAGACTACAGACTGCACTTGACTTTGGAGGGGCAGCAGTGGTAGGTTAAGAAGAGGGTTTCATTACTGTTTTTCATTGTTCTGACAGTTGTAGACAATTATGAGATGGCACATAATAAGCTAAAGCAATTTTACTTTGTTTTTTAGCACCCTGTTTAATACAAGGAAGGGAAAGGCCCACGTTGACACAACACTTTAATGGTTAGTTCCTGAGGTGTTATTTCAGAGGTTTCTTCTCTGCAGCATGTGTGTGTGTCTTCTGTCTGCCTGCACACCAGTCATCAGACATTTCCTTCTAATCACCGAGGAGAAATCCTCCCAGAGAGGTTAACAGTCTCTCACGAGCAGCACCCACCAAGCTCACAAGTTGGTGCTGAAGGCAGGGAGGGGAAAGCACATTTTCTGTGCTGCAGTGTCTGACAAGGCAGCTGAAGTGCTAACATTTCCCAAGCTTCATGTCACAGGGATCTGCTGCTCTGCCATGCCCTCAGTAATACTGAGATTCAAATATTTTTGCTACTAGACTCAGCTTGAGGAAAGAGTCTCTAAATAAAAGATAAAATTTCACACTATCTTTCTTATAATTATACATTTTAAGATAGCAAAGACCAGATTAGAATTTCAATTAAGAAAAATCTCTTATGCAAGTCCAATGTATGTTAGCCCAAAATTAACTGCATAGGTTTAAAGCTTTTTTGTTGCAGTGTTTTCAGGACAGAGTATGAAAAAACCTACTCCTCTTTCTCTCCCATTATTCTATGAAATTATATAATGCTGGAGTTCAGGTAGACTGGAGAACCGAGTCTCTCAGACATCACCTTTGGAAACCTTTTACCTTTGTCATTTTCCATCCTGCATCTCCTCAGCAAACACACCAGCCTGAAGCTCAGAGGGATTATACCCGAGGTCACAGCAGGCCATGGAGGGAAGCAGAAAGGCAAGAGGCAGCTGCTTCTGTTCAGGCAACCCCAGGAAATACAGCCGTGGGATTTCAGTTTACACACAAGATGATAATATGTTAATAAAAGAGAGAAAATGTTCTCTCCTCTTTCCATACAGCAGGAAGGGTTCTCCTGCTCCCTCTCCCACTTCAGGCTGTGTGATTATTGTAACACCAACGTTCCTGTCCCATTCTGAGCTGCTGTCCTTTGCTCTCTGACTGCAGGAAGACTGCAGCTGGGAACTGGAAGCATCTCCTGTTCATTCTGCAGAAAACTTTTAAGATAAAAATTACCCTACCACTTGGGGTCTTCTCCCCAGAGAAGGCAGGCTAAAGCACGGGGACACACTGCATTATTTGCCATGACTCCTCCCTCTGCCTCCCCTTCCTTGTCTCACCACGGCCAGTTAAACCCAGGCAGAACACTGTGCCTGACTCCATGTGAACAAGAAACATCTGAACAATGTCCTGCCAAGGGCAGGGGGATGAAGAGCACAAACCCACCCTGCCCTGGGCTCAGATTCAGGGTTAGCTGTGGAGAAGCACTAGAGATATCTGACTTTCTCAAAGCTACAGAACACCATCATCAATTACTATTCTGGGTTTTTTCCTCTTATTTTTGTATCCTACTCAAGGGTGGTGCCCTGCACTGCAGGAAAAGCACAGTGGATTGTTGTAGTGGAGGGAGAGCCACATAATTTCACTTCTACTGAATGTGTATAGCTCTGTGTTTTAGCACTTTTAGCACAATTCCTTCTAGTGCTCAACCAGTGAAGAAGGACCCTTAGCACACGTGAAGCTTTCACCTAGTGGCAAACAAGAGTGGGACAAGCAGCAGGGCAGGAGGGGACAGGGTGCCAGGGAAGGTGCACATACCACATTATCAGTAGATGCTGGATTCTGGTCATCATCTTTGTGACCAGTTTCTTCATTTGGAAGAGCTTCATTTGTCTCTTCTGCAGAAATAAAGTAGTTGGTGAGATCTCATTCAAGTTTTATGCTGAAGGAACATTAATAGTCTTTACCACTAAATATGTCACATCTGCTAGATAGAAAAGCAAAGTCATATTGTTGATGTCTGTTAACAAAAAATACTGTATGGCTTATTAAAAAGACATCACATCACAAGTATTTCAGGCTGTCATGCCAACTGCTACCTGCAGCAACAGGAAAACTACCTGTAACTCTATTGCAACATACCAAAACCTTCCTGTTTTTAGGTCCAGTTTGGAATATTCAAGAGTGATGAATAGTTTCACATCAAAGATGCACATAACTTATTTTTTTTAACTAGTCACTATGTGAAGAATCCTGCATGTCCTGAAATTCTAGGGTCCATACCAGAATCCCACCTCCTCCTTGCAAACATGGATTAGTTTGGAACCAAACCAATTAGATTTATTTTTCTTGTATGGCACTGGTGATGCTGCACCTCGAATCCTGGGGTCAGTTTTGGGCCCCTCACTCCAACAAGGACCTGGAGGCGCTGGAGTGTGACCAGAGAAGGGCAACGAAGCTGGGGAAGGGTCTAGAGGCCAAGTGTGGGGAGGAGCAGCTGAGGGAGCTGGGGGTGCTGAGCCTGGAGCAAAGGAGGCTCAGGGGAGACCTTCTGGCTCTGCACAGCTCCTGACAGGAGCCTGGAGCCAGGGGGGGTCGGGCTCTGCTCCCAAGGAACAAGGGACAGGACAAGAGGCAATGGCCTCAAGTTGTGCCAGGGGCAGTTTGCTTTGTGCATTAGGAAAAATGTCTTCTCTGCAAGGGTTGCCCAGGGCTGTGCCAGGCTGCCCAGGGCAGTGGTGGAGTCCCCACCCCTGGAGGGGTTTCCAGGCTGTGGAGATATGGGGTGAGGGACACGGGGCAGTGGGGACCTGGCAGGGCTGGGGGACAGTTGGACTCGATGGTTTTAAAAGTTCTCTTCCAACCCAAACAATACTATGATTTTATGATTCTATAATTCTCCACATTAATACATGGTTAAGAAGAAAATGGTTGATAAAAAGACCAAATCAGGAAATAAAACAAAGCACATAGGCAAGACAGTTATGATCAAAAACTTAAAACAATGTCGTTAACAGCTAGGCTATTAATTGGAAATACACTCCTTCCAAGTGCTACTGAAATTGGAGTTCCACAAAGGGCAGAGCTTGCAGTAAAAGGGTTAAAGAGTCCAGCTATGACATCTACAGAGGGAGAGGCACAGGAGGGAAGGGGCAGGACCTGGGGGTGCTGAGAGGCAGGTGCTGACACAGGGCTGTATTGCTTCCACACCAGCACTGGGGCAACAGGGTTTCACTGGAGATCCCCAACACTTGCCAAGATGAATCATAGGTGGGCCAGTCCATAGAGAGACAGTTAATTGTTTTAAATAACTCCTGTACCAGTTACAGAGCTCTAAACTGAGCAAATTTTATCTGAAGTTGTTTCAAATAAATCTGGTGCTGGTCACAACTTCAGAAGAAATTTTCTGCTGGGAGCAAAAGCAAATGGGTTCAAATGGGAGAAGTGGAGAGCAGGGAGCAATGCAAGACCCCAGTGGTACACCTGGAGGAGTGAAGGTCATGGGAGATGCACCTCAGGGACTCTGGAACAGCCTAAAGCACCAGTCACTCAGTTAACCTGATAGTCACCACTTGGATTCAATAGTCAAAGCAACTCCCTGCAGCACTTCAACTCTTTAACTATCCACCCTCCACTAACATAAACTGGCAGAGCCTTAACAGCCTCCACAGAGCTGTGTTCACTCACACAAGGCATGGATTTAATTAACATACATTTAAAAAAGGGAAGGGAGGGTGTTATGAGAACTTGAATGTTCATTTTGCATCAGAGTACAGCTTTGTTTGTCTAATATTTACACTGCATTTTAAGAGCAAGTGCCATCAGTACTCTAATTAGGTGACTAAAAATATCTTCCTGAATTTGAGAGTGCTTTTTTGTTGTGGTGGTTTTGTTTCTTTTTTTTTTTCATAAACTGGGACCAAAATTTATAGTTCTCAAACACTGAAACAACCACCTATCTGTGACTGAGTTGTACACATTATTCTTGGTGGAAATATTTGCCAGGAAGTTCCAAACAAGCTGAGCTGCAGCAGTGAAACCTGCTCCTTGGAACTGGAGAAATTAATAGAAATAATTCTTGTGGTAGACTAAAGGAATGGAAGTGGGATTCCTGGATGCTGTGGAAATCCTCTGGTTTTCTTACACTTCCTTAAGCTTTGACTCTAATAACGTACTCATCGTCTTCCAGCCTCCTCTTCCTTTATGAAAGCCTCGTTCAATAAATGTGTTATTCCTCACTCTAAGCTACAGAGAATTCAGACTCTTCCCCTGTCACCATTTTCTTTCAAGCAGATCTGACTAAATCACTTCCCTGCACACCTCGGGCAAATCAAGGACTCCTAGATTCTGCATCTCACTTGGCTTTCAATCACTTGACCCATTTCTTTATCATCTATTCTCTTTACAGTAGAATATGACAAAGCTATCACAAATTCATTCCCAGCAGTTCTCCCTTTTTCTAGTTCTTTCCTTTAAATTGCTCAGACAAAATGACAAGATGAAGCCTGGCACATTAAGCTGCAATGGCTTGCACTAGATCAGCCTTTCTTTTAGTTTAGAGAGCAAAGGCTTTATTGATCCTGTCTAATCAGAAGCGCTGGGAGCAATTAGTGGAGCTGGTGAGGGCAGGGAATGTGCTGAGCAGCAGCTCATCTGCCCTCGGCCCGCAGGCTAATGGACAAGAGGGGAAGGCAGAGATGGATCTAACCTGGTCAGGCAGTGCTGGGAGGGGCAGTAGAAGGGAATTAACTCCAGGACACTTCTCACTCGAGATCACGCAGCTCGTTAGCGTCAGGCAAACTCTGCCCAGAGAGCTCTGGCCAGCTCCAAACGAGCAGGTTCACACCCATTAGTGCTTGTTTAGCTGAGATACTGTTGCTGTGATTTAGGTGAACTGAAAGAGATGTTCAGGCTGTGTAAAACCTGGCCTCCCAGGGAAGCTAGGCTCAGCCATTTGTGCTGTCTGTCCATCTGCAGCTGCACCAGCAAACTGGGAATTTGCCATGTAGCGTTGGATGAATCCGGCACGACCAGAGGTCTGGTGCTAAAGGGTTGCTGCAAGCTTTGTAGTAAGAAACCCCACAAAATTCAGAGACAGGGAGGCAGAGACCAAACCGTACGTGCAGGTTAGCCCAGGTGGGTAACTCGTGACTGTTAGACAACCTTTCAGATGTTTTTGAATGTGTA
The DNA here is from genome assembly GCF_000691845.1 of Merops nubicus. Lineage (NCBI taxonomy): Eukaryota > Metazoa > Chordata > Aves > Coraciiformes > Meropidae > Merops > Merops nubicus. The sequence goes on from NW_008608124.1 coordinate 21,946, forward strand.
CAACAGAATCCAAACATGCACACTGCACAGAATTCAAAACATCGGCACAGTAGTAACTGCATTTTCAAATACCTTGTGAGCTTCCTTCAGATAAGCAGATTGATACTTCATCATTCCTATCATTATCATCCCCCACTTCAGCAGCAGTCTCCTCTCCTGGATTAAGTGCTGATTTAGAAACAAATTCAGATTGATCAGAGAAATCAGCAGGACCTCCTCTAGGGGGTGGGACCTCAATCCCCATTAAACGATATTTCCGTCTTCGATTCCCAATCCAAGTCTTGTAAGAGAAATAAACATGAATGACATCAGAAACTATAACAAAAGCAACAGGTCCACAACCAAGTGACATCAGCACATCTGTACTGCAGCAACAAGAGTGCAGCCAGCAGTTCAAGGGAGATGATTATTCCCCTGTATTTGACCCCTGAGGCTGCTCCCTGGAATGCTGTGCCCAGGGTCAGTCCTTCAGCACACGGGAAAAGGGAAGGTGCACAGCAAAAGGAGAGGAAGCAACAGTCACAAGCTGCAGCAAGGGAAGCTCTGACTGGAATGAAGAAAAAAGGGAAAAAAAAAAATCATGCTTTACAGAGAGGCACTCAACAGTTTGTCTGTGGGAGTCTTGGCACCTCTGACCTTCGAGGTGTTCAACATTTTACTGGACAACATCCCGAGGAACCTGACCTAACTCAGGAGTCAGTCCTGCTCTAAAGGAAGAGCAGGATTAGGTGACCTTGTAAGGTCTCTTCCCACCTAAATTATTCAATGAACTTAACACAGCTTTAAACCAGGTTCTCCCAACCTGCAACTGCCAATGACCCAAACAGTCCACCTGTTCAGCACTCCCCACAGCACAGGAATTGTCCAGGGTGATGGCTCTACATCCTTCCACTTTGATGACAGAACATAACTTGGCAGAACTAAATTCAGAGCCATATTATCCCTCAGTCCTCTCTGGCTGGAAGACAAGTCTTTAAGAAGCACTGCTTGCAGGAAGGTGTATAGGAGCATACTGTAAGCAGGGGTAGGGGATGAAACAGGTCCAGGACCAAGGAACCTGGGAGCCCATTCATGATTGGATGGATATGGATGCTTTAAGCTGATTTTACATCAATAAAACTGAGTTTCCAAGAAAAATAAAAAATAAATCACATTCAAAATGCTCCAAGTGGACCTGCTAAATAACATGCTTTATCTGATAAAGAGAAGTCTACACTAAAAATTATTGAAGAACCAAAGTAAGAGTTTAACAGGATGTAAAAAGAATTATCTGCAGCTCTTCACCTCTGAACTCTCCCCCTTCCCTGGTGTTTGACAGGCTTTGGATGTCTCATCTAATCTCAATTCTGCCTAACAGCTCTTGTACCCCAGGCACTTTGTTCCATCCCAGTCAGTTTTCCACTGGCAAAAATCCCTCTCAGAGCCAGAGATGGAATCCATTTCTTCACCAACTGCTCTCTTCCAGCATTCTTGACCTGGGTCTCCTCCCCTTCCACACCACCTGAACCACAACAACCCAGAGCAGCACTGGCAGCCCTGGTGGGACCATCCTCACTGCTGCAGGACCTGGCCACACGCTGGCCCAGGAGGGGTAATGGTGGAGTGTGGTCACACAACCTGTCACCATACAGAGTGGGCCTGAGGACTGTGAGGATGATGGATGCACAGCATGGTCGTTACTTGGTTCTCAGTCAAGCTTAGTGCTGGAATTTCTGGGTTGCTAAAAATCAAACATACCTCTAGAATACACATGCAGCACCTATTTTTGAAAACCTGTGATCAGGGCAGGGCAAAAGGTACACACAAGGTCTCTGCTGCAACAGAGTTTATCAAACACATCAAAATAATATAGGATTTTTTCTTTAAAAATACACTAAATATTACTCTGGCTTTATTTCAGAAATACCTGCATTGCTCTTCTTCCCCACCACGCTTCCTTTAACTACAGTTCTGACATACAGCATGACAAAGTTAGCAAAAAACTTTGTGCTTATAATACCTCAATTATCAAATAAAAAAGTTAAGACATATTAACACCAGTCTCAACTACTAAAGGTGTTTCCTGCTGTGCCAGCCTTGAAAAAAACATTTTTTTAAAGCTGAAGCCTTTAACTTGCTAAAAGATGACATGCTTAATACTATTTTTAGCAAATCAGTTTTGCTGGGTGATAGTTACTTTCCCAGCTTGCTGCTTTTCCTCTTTGAAGAATGCAAAACAGGTACACAGAGAGCTACTTACTTATTTTTGTACACGATATAAAGTTTGAGGAATAATAAAAAAAAAAGACATAAAACCCTGCAACACAAGCTGCCCCTGCCAGGCCCAAGTCTCTTTTTTTCCAAATTTTAAAAATTTTCTCATAATCTTACAAGGTGCCAACTGCTATGAAATTTAAAAGCAAACCTGCTTCTTTTTTACTAAATAAGTCATCAAAAAAAATTGAGGCACTTGGGAAAGGTAGATCTTGTCCTTTCACATACCTTTGGAAGCATCAGATCTTTCATTGAACATACTGAATATGTCATAGAAGATGAACATGTTTTCATAGTGTCTCAACTTAAAATGGGAAAGTAATAAGGCTCCTTATGCTGTGTGCTACATTTCACAGTGAATATTCTGGAGCAGTGCTACAAGTGTAAGAGCAGACTAATGGTTCTATGTAGGAAACCAGCTTAACAGTGCTAATTATACCCCTAAAATAATACCTCCTTAAAAATCTGAAACAAGATCTGTGATCAGACTCATTAAACCTACTCAGAGCAGCCTGCAATGAACTCAGCAGCAGCTTCCCCAGCCCCAGCTGAACAGATGACCAGCAGGAGCCAGGGAGGAAGGGCAGGAGGAGTCTGGGCAGAAGGTGCCAGCCTGTGTCTGCCCTCAGGCAGCTTCAAAGGGAGTGGACTGGCAGGGAGCCACTTACACAGCATGATTACAGCTCTCCAGAGATTGAGGTTAGGGTGTCAACGTGCTAGGAAGAGTCTAGGTTGGAACCTCAGAAATCCCCCTTAACTGAAAGAACAAAGATGGAAGATTTTGAGCTGTTCTTCCAATGTCTCAGTCATAAGCTGGATCCTGTCTAG
>NW_008608125.1:0-2221 GCF_000691845.1 Merops nubicus
TGAGCAGGCAGCACCCAGCTCCCCCTGGGCGAGGCTGATGGATTTCATCTGAAAGCTCCAAAAACCAACCCCAACGCACCTTGATCTTCAGCACTTGGTTCTCCCTGCTCACCGCCAGCAGCTGCTCTTCTGTCTCCTTCATCCTGGTGGCAACGGGGCTGCTCCAGCTCCACCCGCTGCCCGGGACTCGAGGATGCTGCTGGAGGGAAGCCACGTGGGAAGGATTTTATAATACTAGAAAAACCAACCTGAGCAACCAACCTGCCTCTAAAAAGTGGGGCTGGGCGTGGGGACCCCCCTCCAGCTCCTGCAGGGATGGGCTCTGAGCTGCTCAGGGGGGGCAGGAGCCAGCACAGCTCCTCCAGGAATTAACTCAAATTAAAACGATCTCGTTGAGCTCCACAGCAGGATCAGTGGGTTCCAATTCACAGCCCCCCCTTCCCCCCTCTCCAGTGTGGGCAGGAGATTAATTAACTCTTGGAACAGGGCAGCCTTGGGGGTGAACATCACCCAGCACTTGGCTCTTCACCCCAGCGGAGCTCCACTCTTGGGACACAACTTTTCCAAAGAGATTTGCTCAAAGCCACGTGCCTGAAGTGGGTTTGAGTTGCTTAAACCCCCTTTTTTCCCCCCTGCTCAGTGCCTGGGGAGGGAACAGGAGCTGCCACGGGGCAGAGCTGTGCCAGGGCACACGTTTGCCCGTCACGCCGAGTTCACTTGGCACAAACAAACTGCTCCAAACAAAGGGCAGCCTGCACTTTTCCAAGGGCTCAGACCATAAATCACTCCCTCCTTGCTGCAGAGGCTTCTCTTCAACCTCCTTCCTCAGCTGCACGGAGAGAGGAGTATGAATTTTGTTAAAAAAAGGAGCTTTTTGCAGTTGATTTGTTGTTAATTAAACACGTTTTAACCCCCACTGCTCCTCCTCTCCTTCATCCCACAGCTGGGATGCAGAAAAAAGCTGCCTTGGTGTGTTAGCACCACCTCTGCTGCTTAAGGCAAAGAAATAAGATATGAGATCTACTACAGTGAGTCTCACTGCTCACAAGATATAAAAATAAGGGGAAAAAAAGGAACAAAAAACCCCCCTGTCCAACCTATTCATGGGGGAGTCAGCTCCAGGCAGGGCACTGCTCCATATGCCCTTCAGGAGCTGGTGTCACCACCACAGAATATGTGGAGTTTTCACGTGGAAATGGTTTTATATTATCAGATGCTTAAGGATTCATCAGAAAATTGTCAGATTCCAAGTTACAGCGTTTAGTCTGTGAGTTTATAAAGGTCATCGTGAAGGGAATGAAAAAATCTTGCCTCTTTTAACCTAAATCAGAAGTTGGAGGTTTTTCTTAACAAGAGTTAATTAAGAGTTAACATGCAAGAGTTAATTAAAGGCATTGATTAGACTCTGTTGCATTTCCTCTGGCACCCAGGACAGGAGCAGCTCCAGACCATTTCACACAGAACTCTGCACGGGGCTCTCTCAGCACCCCCAGCTGCCACCTGCAGGAGCTGCCTGTCCCACGGGTCACCCTCCACCCCCTGAGATCCTGCCCCCCCAGGCTCCCCAGACCCATTCTTCTCCTCCACAGCTTCCCAGGGACCAAGCCTGGATGGACAACTCAGACTTGGTGCCCTGCAGCAACCACACCTTGCAGGTGTGCTGGTATGAACCCCAAGCATGACGCTCACACCATCCAGGAGGCTGAGCAGCAGCCTTAGGCACATGAATTTTTTTTAAAATACATCATATTTCACATTATTCTTATCATTTTTAAAGCATAATGCAACCATCCTACACTTTCTAACCACCTAATCACTGTCTATGGCTGCAGAGCAAGCGAGGAAGCTCCAACCACTCACCCATTCATCCTCTTTTCCACCTTCCCACCCCAGTAACCCTTTCAGAGCAGCTCCAGAGCTGGGGCCTCTCACTGTGGACACTCTTCTCCCCACCACAGCTCACCAGCAGTCCCCAGTGCTGCCAGGTCCTCCTTGCCTCTCCCAGCAAACAGCCCCAGAATTTTTGGGGGGACACACACACTCGCTCTTGCAACAGTCCTAAAGGAGGGGTGCAAAAAACTCACCACTTTGAGAGAGGTTTGACCCAGGGCAGCACTGCAAATAAATCACTGCTGTGGAGTGAGTGGCACTGCTGGATGTGCCAACCCAGAGGTGCCACCCAGGTCAGACTGTTCCCCTTAGTTCTGCCACCCTGTGTTCC
>NW_008608125.1:2268-4771 GCF_000691845.1 Merops nubicus
AGGGGCAGAGCAGGAGCTGCAGGAGTACCTGTGTCATGGACTGGCCTTCCCGGATGCTTGGGGAGCAGGAGGAGCTGGCTGAGCAGCAGGGTGGTCACCACCACACGCAGGGTCCTCTGCTCTGCAGGGGGGAGAGGGGCTGCAGCACACCAGCAGGGAGAGGAATTCCACTACTCCAGACCCTGGAATTGCAGCTTCAGGGCCACGCTGGAGCCAGGCAGGCACTGCAAGTTTAAAGCTCCAAGCATTAAAGACCCCTTTAAAATAAAATGCAGACGCCTGATTATTATTTTGATTAATAGCTGGGGAAAGAGAGTTGTTCCCACGTTATTTTCCCTGAAGGGGAAAGGGTTTTTTTACTAGCAATCGACACTCCAATCCTGTATTATTTCAGAAGACTGGCTTTAATCAGGTTTGAGAGGATTTCCCCATCCTGCTCAGAGGTTACAAGCAGCACAGAGCTCAAACGAGCTCACAACTCTCAGAAAAAAACACCCAAACTCCCTGGGGGGAGCAAGGGGGAGAGAAGAGCTGGGGCTGGCAGGGAGAACACAGCCCCGAGCTGGGTTTGAGCTGTGCAATGGTGACACCCAGTGTCAGCTGCCTGGCTCTGACACCAGCCTCTGGAGCCGGGGCTGCTCCTCCAGCCCCCCCAGGCAGCCCCCCAGCTCCCGGGGGCAGCTCGGGCAAAGCCAGCGTTTTAATTAAGACCAATTAAGGTCGGCCCAGGGGAAGAATAAAGCCGGTTCTGGAGGGTGGGGGCCGGCTCGTGGCGATAAGACAAGAAGTAGTTGCATTTTAAAGACCTTACAGATGATTTCTAGTAACATTTCATTGAAAAAAATGCATTAGAAATGAATGTTAAAGAAGCATAAAGAACTGGAGCACGTGAGCTTGAAGTACCCTGGGGCTGCGACTGAGAACACCAGTTCTCAGGTGATTTACAGCTTCAAAGAGCAATAAAACAAAAACTCTTTTCACTTTCCTTTTCCTTCCCCACTTTCCGAAAGGCAGGAGCACCAGCAGGTGCCACGGCCCTGACCCTCACCGAGCTCTGCAGCTCTGGGCAGGGGGAGAGGAAGAAGGCTGGGGACAATCTTCTTAGCAGGGACTGCTGGGACAAGACAGGGGGGGTGGTTTGGAACTAAAAAAGGGGGATTTAGACTGGAGAGAAGGAGGAAATTTTGACCCTGGCCCAGGCTGCCCAGAGAAGTGGTCGCTGCCCCATCCCTGGAACCATCCCAGGGGAGGTTGGATGGAGCTCTGAGCACCCTGCTCTAGTTGGGGATGTCCCTGCTCCCTGCAGGGGGTTGGACTGGGTGACTGAAAGGTCCCTCCAGCCCAAACTGTTTTCTGATTCCCTGATAAAGCAGAAATCCCAAACACCCACAGCCTCTGCTGGCCCTGGAGGATGAGCCCTGGAGTGGAAAGAGGTGCCAAAAGAAGTGCCAAGTTCAGCCTCCTCATACACTTTCCATGCTAGAAGGCACAATCTCAGGCTTAGACCTGACCTTTAGGCTCATCCAGTCCAACCCTTCCCCCATCCCTGCCAGGTCCCCACTGCCCCGTGTCCCTCACCCCACATCTCCACGGCTTGGAAACCCCTCCAGGGGTGGGGACTCCACCACTGCCCTGGGCAGCCTGGCACAGCCCTGCACAGCCCTTGCCAGGGAGACATTGCTCCTCAGGGCCAACCTCAACCTCCCCTGGGGCAACTTGAGGCTGTTCCCTCTTGTCCTGTCCCTTGGGAGCAGAGCCCGACCCCCCCCTGGCTCCAGGCTCCTGGCAGGGAAGGAGACACCCGAGGGTTTCAGGGGCCCAGGGCAGCTCAGCTGCCATCCATGGGGCATTGACCATAAACCCATCCTCAGGCTGGGCAGAGCTACAGCAGGGCTGGAGTCATTCAAACTGAAATTAATCTGTTTAAATTGCAATTAGAGTAGTCAGATAAAGTAACTCCGAGCCAGGCTCCAGCTGAGCACCATAACTCAGGCTAAGGAACCTTTTTTACTTCCTCCCCCTGCACGACAGCCACGGGAGAGGGAGGAGAGCAGATAAACTGGAGACCAGCAGCACAAGGCCCAGCTGAGAGGGAGAAATCAGTGGGGACACTGCAAACAAACAACCCCCAGGCTTTGGGCCGTGAGATGTTCTCATCCCAAAGGTCTCAGCCACACAAGCCCCAAGAATAATCCTCTCCTGGCTCTCCACAGGCTCAGAACCACAGGCAGGGACCAGCAAAGGGCCAAGCAGGCAGCCAGGTTATGCTTGAGTAAAAGCACATCGTGGTAGGGGTGAAAGGGACCTCTAGGGACCAGGATTTGGGGGTTTGGCATGTGCTAATTTAGGGGGAAATGCTGGAAAAAGCACTTGCTGCCACAGTGAGCAAGGGGCTGCAAGACCCAGCAGCTCACCCCTGAAGGTGGGTACAGGACACAGCAGCAGGGGCAGGATCTGTGGGTGCCCCCCGGGCTCAGGGTTGGGGTCACTGGGTGCTGTCGGG
>NW_008608125.1:4890-5127 GCF_000691845.1 Merops nubicus
TGTGTCCCGGGCTCTCTGGGTGCCCCCCGGGCGCAGGGCTGGGGTCACTGTGTGCTGTTGGGGCTCAGGGCTTCCCTGGATGCCCCCAGGGCTGGGGGAAGGAGCTTTCTGGGTGCCCCCAGGGCTCGGGGCTGGGGTCCCTGGATGCTGTCAGGGCTCTCCAGGTGCCTCCAGGGCTCGGGGATTCTCTGGGTTTCCCTGGGGCTGGGGAAGGGGGTCTCTGTGGGGCCCCCAGGG
>NW_008608125.1:5290-5601 GCF_000691845.1 Merops nubicus
AAGGGGCTTTCTGCGTGCCCCCCGGTGCTCGGGGCTGGGGTCACTGGGTGCTTTCAGGGTCCTTTGGATGCTCCTGGGGCTCGGGAAGGGGCTCTCCAGAGGTCTCCAGGACCCGGGGCTCAGGGAAGGAGCTCTCTGGATGCCCCCGAGGCTCAAGAAAGGGCCCCCTGGTTGCCCCCGGGCTATTTGGGTGCCCCTGGGGCTTGGGGAAGGGGCTCTCTGGATGCCCCCAGGACTCGGGGCTCTCCGGATGCCCCCAAAGGCTCAGGAAAGGGGCTCTCCGGGTGCCTCTGGGGCTCGGGAAGGAGCTC
>NW_008608126.1:0-1258 GCF_000691845.1 Merops nubicus
TTAATTTTCCAAAGATCATGCAGAAGGTGCCAATTCCTGTTCTTTTTCCAAATAACAAACACCGAAGAGTTTCAGGGGCTGGTAGTTGGTACAAGGTGACCTGCCTGAAATTGTTCTTCTATTAGTTGATGTAAATGGTGCAGCTTTTCCTGTGAAAGGATCCACTGATCAACCCACACAGGAGTATTGGTTGATCATGTTAGGGCCGGGCTTTGATGTTCTTCAGCAGCCCCTAATATAAATTTGTGCTGAGACCAAGACCCCATGCCGCCAGACAATTGCAGCCCCAGAGTGTCACCAGCAACAGCAACACATATGGTTTGATATTAGCAGTGCAATCCTCAGGACCTATGACAGGTAGCAAACTAACTCTCTGCCTAGGATTTGACAATCCACCGACCCCTGGTAGGGTAACTTGCGATTCAGCCAATGGCCAAGATGAGGGCCATCTGGCTGCAGCTATTACAGTTACTCTGCTCCACTGTCAAGGATCCCACTTAGTTCAATCTTTTCTCTCCGCTCAACATGTATCACTATACATTTCAATGATGGCCTGTCTTGGCCCAAAGCCTCAGCCCACAAAATTTGTGGACTTCCTGTGGATTCAAAGCTGTCACGCTGTCACAAAGAGCAACCAGGGGAATGCACGTGAAAATACACCAGCTGCGCTCTCCATGATCCCTGAGGAATGCAACAAGGAGGGGTAGGGGTCCACCCCATGATTTGTATTTCTCTTTCATAGTTGGAGTCAATGACACCAGGCAGAACAAAAAGACCTTGCCTTGTAGCTGATGAGCGGCCTATTAACAGCACACTGCACCCATGTCCTAGGGGAACTAGAGGTCCATCACCAAGCGCACGAGCTCCTCTACCTGGGTGCACATCCCACAGGGGTGCTCACCTCTGCCACCTGACAGGTGCGTAAGAGCCGGACACACCACGCAGTCCAACACCTTGTAGCAGTGTGTTCTCATGAGAGCGCCGTCTGGGAGGCTGCATCAGAGCTGGTGGGTGAAGGCCGAAGGGATGCCATAGTCTTCTTACAAGTGGTTACCATTATGTCCTGGTTTGGGGTAGAGCAGAACAAATTCTGCTCAGTGATTTTTCTTTACAGCTAAAGCTCTTCTAACTAACTGCACTTTCTGAAGTTAACAACATATTTTCGCAGACAGTGTCTGCTTCTAGCAGTAATAGCGCTCCATGTTTAAAGTTACTACCAAGGACTAGTATGCAGACCAAGGTCACTGTTAAATCCTAT
>NW_008608127.1:0-4338 GCF_000691845.1 Merops nubicus
AAAAAAAAAAACAAAACCACCTAGATAAGATTCACTCATTGTTGCCACAAAGACACCTCTCCGCTTCCCACTCCCTCTCCATGCTCCTTCCTCCGACAGTGCTACAAAGACGTGCAGGCTGCGCCGGGAGTTGCTGAGCCCGAGCTGGGGGCTCCCCAACTCCGCCGGGGCCGTGCCGGGAGACCCGGAGCTCGGACTCCGCCGGGAGTAGGTGTGGTGAGTCCGCGACCGTCCGAAAATTATTTTTTTTCCTAGAAACTACCTCCAAATATAGTAACAGGGAAGGGGCATTCCTAGAAATTCGGGAGACGTCAGAAAGGGAAGATTTGTGAAATTCAGCTTCACTTCCTGCAGAGGGCTCCGAGCACAGGAAAAAAAAAAATCAAGTGAGCAATAAAGTGCTTTTCATGCTTCTCTGATCAGATAATGGTTAAAAAAAGAAGAATGTTAAAACGGTTAACTCACATTTCTCCGATACGATCTAGGAGTTGCATATGGGAAGTAAGCTAATCAGTAACCCCCTTTCCTCATTTTCTACTGATGTTTATAGATGGCTATCTCCTGTATTTACTTTCCCCCCTGTCCTCGTATCCGACCTATGCACACAGCAAATAAAAGGAATACAGGAGTGAAAAATGGGCCAAGTGCTGACCCTCCCTGTCCCACAGGAGCCCCAGTTGATGTCGGTGTGTTATTTTAAACAGGCTCCGGGGGCTGCGCCTTTCGCGCTACGCCGCTGTGAATAATTCATGGCATTACTGTGGCTCTGTGCAGTACCGCTGCTCGCGGAAACGGGAATTTGTCGGTGGGCGTTTATTTAAGGGCCCTTGTCCTGAGAGCGGCTGAGCACTGTCAGTCCCCTTTGACCGAAGGGTGTCTCAGGCCGTTGGTTAAACCCGCTCAGCAATTGGCGGGACCAGGCCCTGCCTGACCCACGGCAATGGGGACCTGCGGCAGACCCGCACGCCTCACGTGCCTCCGAGGCCTCTGTTTGCTTTGTGCTTGTGTCTCACGCCCAGTCCTTCAGGCACGTCTCTTTTTTAAAAAAAAAACCACTATTTGATACATTTCAAAGGAAGCAGGAATTCATGTTTGCAGAGCAGCAACACATGAAGATGTTATTATATGCTATTAATTATATAAAGATGTCAATGCATTTGTAATAAGCATTTGTTATCCAGGAATAGCAAAGGTTGCTATAAAAAACCACCATAGCCAGCTTTTGGGGAAAGAGAATAGATTTCTATGTGTGCAACTCTTGCAGGTTAATTGAGTTTCCGTAATTAAATTCTCCTCAGCCACATGAAATCCTGGGATTTGTTCTTTGAATTTCATTATGACTTGCAGAGTCTTCTCTGCCCCCAAATCAAATGCAATAAAAGCGCTGTAGTCTGGCTTTACTTCAGTGTTTTATAAACACTCCCATTTAATTAAAGCTTTGTTACAGACACCGTGGCTGCTCGCAGTTGAGGAGGGGAGTTAGCACTGACACTCCCCAGTGCGTGTTGACTCCGAAGTGTGTTTTAACTGTTCCTGCAGTGCTCAATGAGCAGTTGCTTCACCACACAGACCCAGCTTTCAGCGAGGTGCTCCCGCAGTGTTTCGTTACCAATAATGCCTGGTTAGAAGTACATTTATTTTAAGTAATCTCTTGGAATTCGAACCAGCTCTAGTTAATTGCAAAAAGGCCTTTTTAAGCTGGCTGGCTTATTTCTGGCACACCACTGTACTCTGCCTGTCACTCTCATTTCCTGAGTGAAAAAGTGAATGGCAGCCTCAAGTTCAGGATCTTTTGATCGTTAAAAGAAATAGATGTGCTGTCCTCTGTTGGTCATACTGGATGTCACATGTAAAATTCAATTAGCTCAAAAAGGTAGGAAGAGGCTCTGTTAAAATGACAAAAATGATGAAACTAAACTTCCTTCTCCTTTTGCTTTTACCAGCAAGACTGCACAACGTGAGGGATTTCTAAATAATTTCTAAAAAATGATGCAATGATGGATTATAGAAGCTGGAATAAGGAGGGAACTCATTTTGCAATGACTCCATGCTACCGATGCTGCCCTGGGATTTGGCTCCATGGGACTCGGGCTGGTTTTTGGAGGACCCCTCTGGTGCCAGTGCTGACCCCCTGGGCCAGGGTTGCTGGGGGGCTGCAGCATTGCCAAGCCTGTGGTGACAGAGGAAGTCTCCAGCTTAAATTTCACACCACATGGTCTGGTCTGGTCTGGGGACAGGGCCATGTGTGCCAGTTCAAATAGTTTGTGTTCGTGTGCGATGACAGACGATGTGTGATGGGATGGCAGCTATGCAGCTTCTCAGAGCACTCAAACCATGGTGGCTCAGGCTTGGCTGGGTACACGTAACGCAGGTTCCCTCTTTACTGCTCGTGGTGTCCTACTCTGAGTCCTGACGTGCAGAGGTGCTCTGTCAGTGTTGGTAAGCAGCAGTAGTGTGTCCAATCCAGATCCTCATTTGAAGAAGAATATGTAGCAACTGGGGAGGATCTGCATGATTGCAGGGTGACTAGAGGTGTAGAAAACCTGACCTAAAAGGAGGCATTTTAAACTTTGGGGATTGTGTTCTCTAGAAAGGAGAAAGCTGAAGTCAAATATAGTAACACTTTCAAAAAGGTTTAATGTCATGTAAATGAATCTGGGTCATGGTAGTAAACCTGTGTCGTGTGTTAATTATTTCTGTATCTTAACTGCTACTGGAGTTACCAATTTCTGGTCTGCACTAGTTTCTTTTATACTGTGATTTCACAGTCAGTTTTCTAATTACAAAATTAATTTCAATAACTATAAGCCACATCATAAAACATCACTTAGCAAAATTATTATCATGCTAATAATTAGCAATGTTATTTAGCAAACTATGGAAGACCAGGCTCTATATGGTCTAATTTCTCTCTGTGTCATGTAACACACTCAGGCCTCAAACTGTTGTTGGGCGGGTGAGACGCATCTGTAGCTCTCGTCTGTACCTGCCTTAGGCCTTTATTTCTAAAAACCAAGCAAGAGCATATGAAAGCATTACTCAGCACAGGCAGGGTGGCTCCCCTCCAGATTTATCCTGGAAGATGTAGTAACAGAAAGCAGTATTTATCAGAAGGATATTTTGTCCTTGAATTTGATTTTTATTTTTAGTTTGGAAAACCCTCTTAGGAAAGTGGCTTTAGGGACATGGCTGTTCCTCAGCGGCCTTTGTAGCCATGAGTAAAAATATGTAAGAAAACAGAAACCAGTTTGGAACATTTTGGGTTGTAGTTTTGCCTGTGCTCTGTGCTGAAGCTGTCATTGTCAATAATTTACAGTTTTCTTCTCTCTAGGGAGATTAGGCAATGTTAGTATGGTTTTCATGCTAGAAATTTCAAGTTCAGAAGTGAGCTGGAAGGCAAGCACTGTGATTTCCTCTCTGCCAATGCTTCATCAAAGTTACACCAGGTTTGCTAAAGAACAGGTCTGAAGACTTGTGAATATTGACAGTAAACTAAGGGCAAAAAATACAAATTTCAATTACATGTCATTAATACAGTCAGATCATCTTCATAACTGTAGATTTCTATGATTAAAAACACCTTAGAAAGCATGAATGGTTACAGCCCTTTAAATCAAAATAGGGCTTGAAATATGATTTTGGCCTACCAACAGAATTTATGTCTTTTATTTTAAAAGCTTCTACAGAATCTAATGTAAATAGTTAATGACAGGTTTTTTTTTGTTCATACCATTGTACAGTTTTGATTCTAGACAACAGTGGTGCAGAATGTGAGAGGAAGAGTTGATGGGAAGAAAGCAGAACTGACTATGGACTAATCAAAGGTCAGTGACATTTCAGACAGTAAGCAAATATCAAACATGAATCAATAAAGATTTTCTTCCATTTGTAGTGCTGTTATAATTTATATCATTAGATGGTTTTAAGGGCTGTCAGCCCTCAACCGTGTGTGCAGGTTTGGTGGCTGGTCCCATCGGTGTTCCCAGGTTGGACTTGCAAGCTGCTGCTGATCTCTGTGGGCCAGCGGTGTCCAAGGTTGGCTAGTGGCTCCCGTTTGCCCAGCCAACCAGCCCTTCCTTCACCCGTTTTCACTGTCAGGGGGAGTTTTTCTATTTCAAAAAATAGAAAATGTGAAGTGTAAACTAACTCGACTGCAAATAATCCTTCTAGGGGTTGGTGGAGCAGATGAAGAAACCTCACGTTTTACTCACCAGGAGGCAGAACTAAAGTAATAAATAATTAAGTGACTTTTACAGGGAGGAACATGCCCCGTGAAGGACCAGGGATCGCGGGATGATCTGCGTGGCTGCCGCCTGCGCACCCACAGTTCCCGCGGCT
>NW_008608128.1:0-1008 GCF_000691845.1 Merops nubicus
CATGGTGGCCCTGTGTTAATCCCTATACCCTGTCCGTGTTCCCTGTGATGATGTTTGCCATCTCTGGGAATCGGGTCAGGCATCTCGTCTGCTGCCATGCAGGCACCGTGCCCTGAGCAGCGGGGCTGGGCTGTGTGCACCGCCAAGCATGGGGCTGAGTGAGGCTGGACGGGCTGGTGACAGGGGTTGTTTCCAGGTCCAGGGGGGTGTGCTAGCCACAGTTTGTGCTGTCTGGAGCCTGTGTGATGATGCTGTTTCTGTTGTACAGCCAGTTCTCTCAGTTACTGGATAACTCTCTCCATTGCAGTCCCGTCCACTTAACAGGCAGGCACCTGATATCTTCCTTGAAGGGCTACCTTTCTTTTAAACCTGAGAGGAGTCGCCTCCAAGGGCTGAGGGCTTGTGTCCATTTCCCAAATGCCTTATCAACACGCTGTTCACTGGACAGGGATCCCAGCTCCTTGGCCTCCTTCCCCTCAAGTTTCACACTGCCAGCCCACTGGTCCAGCATCAGAGCAGCCAGGTGAGAAGCTGCTCGCCAGGTAGACAGCTGAAATCCTTTCCTAAGTCTCACAGCTCACTCAGGGACAAGGATCAGTTGACCACCTCTGTGTCTTCTTCCTGTTTTTGTGACAGCCCAGGTTCATCGTCGTCTGTCACTACGCAGACTGATTTCTTTCTGTATTTCTTCTTCTGGATTGGGGCAACTGATACAGGCATGTGTTGGTTCTGCAGGTCAGCTGCGGCATCTGCTGGACTGTTTTCAGGTTCAGAGACCTCCTCTCCCCTCTGAGGGCACTGAATAGTGTTGAGAAGCACTCTGTAGGCATTGGCAAGGCCCAAACACATCGCTGTCATTTGCATTTCTCAGGGATTGCCAGGTTGACAACACACTTTTTGTAGTTGCTTTACCAGTTTGTCAGGACATTGCACTTGTTTGGGGGTGAAATTCCAGAACATTGGGTGTGACCACTGGCCTGGGCACTTGTCGATACTCTCCTACACACC
>NW_008608128.1:1177-1597 GCF_000691845.1 Merops nubicus
CTCGCCTGTCTCACCCACAGACTGGGGAGATCACTGAAAAACGACAAGGCCACATACACATACATGATTAACCTCATAGTCAGTGACACAATCATATCATAAGCTGCTATCACCCAGTAGCCCAGGACGAGATGCCTGACCCGATTCCCAGAGATGGCAAACATCATCACAAGGAACACGGACAGGATATAGGGATTAACACAGGGCCACCATGCCAGCAAATCAGTTAACATTGTGGATAGGCACTATTTAACTAATATGAAAAGAGGAAAAACAAAATTTGTATAACAAGATTGTTACACAAAGTGTGTATATAAGTGTGTATATAAGTGTGTTAAAAACACACTTTGTTAAGATTCTCTCGTTATCTCAACCCTTCATGCCCCTCATTGGACACCAAAAAGACTGTGGTGGTTTAGC
>NW_008608129.1:0-212 GCF_000691845.1 Merops nubicus
CCTCGCGTCTCCATTTCGCCCTTCGGTTTGAGAACCAGACCTGGGGAGGAGTTGGGGGGCTGAGGCTGCTGCCCCCCGCCCTGCAGCACCCACGCCTCGGGCAGAGCTCCGGCTCCTTGGCACTGCCCTTCCCCCCGGGTCACGGCTCTTCCCACGGCCCCGGGCACGGGCACAGGAAGGGGTGTGATACTGCAGCTCCTCCACCTCCGGGG
>NW_008608130.1:0-16421 GCF_000691845.1 Merops nubicus
TTTACTTTGGAAGGACCTGCTTTTTGACCATCTGGCTCTTGGCGAGCTGTTGAAGGACCTGCTCTGTCAGCATCCAACAGCACAGGGTGATCTGTTTTTGTGAGGTGTTTCTTCCCCGCTGTAGGAGGGTAGGGCTTTGCGTCTGCTTCCAACTCCCACCCAGATTCTGCTTGAGAGGCCTGTCTCTGGGCGTTTGTCTCCTTCTCCTCACAGGGGCAACCTGTACCGGTGGGGATTGAGGGCAGGTGTCTGCAGAGGCTGTTGGTGACGCTGCCGGGGACGCTGGCGGAGAAAAAAAATGGGTGTGGGTAGTGTGGTCAGAGTTGTGTGGAGTCTGGGGATATGCAGTGCCTGGTCGCTCTATAGACTGAAATGGCTGCCTGAGGCATAGAGTTGTACCAATTTCTAATCTGATGTCACATTATAACATTAATTGGAAAAATAACGCGAATAAACAATAAGTTCAATGCTAATGATGAAAATAATACCTTTTTTGATAACTACTATAATAATAACAATCCTATTGAATAGCCTCAAAATGAAATGGAATCTCAGAATCTAGTGGAGTCAGACTAATATAGTGGGGAGAAGTATAACTTCCTGAGGTAAAACTGAAAGTATTCTTAGTAACGAAATCCATGATGTAATGCCAGTAGTGCCATTTTGTTGCCCAGCTCAGCACAGCATAAATCAGTGATAAACCCCACAGCAAAGCGGCAAAACCCGGTAACTCTTAGAAAACAGTGAGAACAAGTAAACCATAGCAGACTTCTCTCTTAGCAAGAAAGTAATTGTGTTGGCAGGAAAAAAAATGAAATATGTGTGAAAAATATATGCAGAATCTAGAAAACAGATACAAAAATATTATTTTTCTTACCTTCACATTCACTTGAAAATAAATTTTCTGTGAGAATTCTGTCCTTCTAACTTCCCTACCTACAATTAATCAGTCTGGTTTTTGGAGATGGTCTTTATCAGTGACATGTTTTATAGGTCTGTAGAGCATTATACCTAGTTAATTTAATCGGTTACTTTACAGTGCAGGCTTGTCATGGCAGAATTTTTTGAGCTTTGACCGTTGTCATTTGTCTGTTCTTAGAAGCCCAATGGTGCTTACGATAAGTAGGTTGGGTACCTTGTGTAACAGGTAGCATTGTCTCACAGTTAAGAGCTTCTGAGTTGTTATACATCATCACTGATAAATATTTGATTTGGTTGTTTAACTTCGGTTACTAAAGACTACAGTAATTTTGTGTGTAGAAATGATGGGGTTTTAAATGAAAGTTGAGTTTTTAGCAGCACAAAGATAGTTCCCCCACTTGGAAAAATTACAACTAAATAGTCCTGCTGTGGCCTATCTCAGTCCTGCTCTGGGCAACCAGCAAAAGCACTTACTGCTGTAACCCGCTGTTGTTGGAGTCCTTGGGTGCTGAAGTGTGTGTACTCCCAGGGGCTGAGGACTGTCCTGTTGGTCATAAGAAACTACATAGAAAATAACTTTAGGTTAGCTCATTTGGAAAATATACAGCTGTCCTGATTTTTTGGGGAGAGGGAGCTGCTGCACTGCTTGGAAATGTGAATGCAGGATTCTCACTTTTTTTTTTTTTTTTCTCCCTCTGTAGGTATGGCCTCACAAGTCTTGGTCTATCCACCATATGTTTATCAAACCCAGTCAAGTGCCTTTTGTAGTGTGAAGAAACTCAAACTAGAACCAAGCAGTTGTGTGTACCACGAAAGATCCTACCCGCAAATCTATGTGAATGGTAAAAACTTTGGAATTTCTCCCCACAGGGTTAGTGCATACTTTCAGACTAAAAACCCATTTGACAGACCTCGAGGACAGAACTTTTTGTTGCAGTCAAATGCTGTTGCTTTAAAACATATTGCAGGTGCTACGAAAGCGTTGGCAGCGCGGGCGCAGCGAGCTCAGTTAGAGGCACCTCAGGCTGGGACTCAAGGGAGCTGGTCGGACCTCCTGGAAGGACCCCAGCGATGTGGGCTGAAGCGTAAGAGCGAAGAGCTGGATAATCAAAACGGCACGATGCAGATTGTTGATGAACTGGCCATCCTGCCTGCCATGTTGCAAACCAACGTAGGAAACCCAGTGACGGTTGTGACAACGGCTGCAGCTTCAAAACAGAGTGGTACAAGCGGAGATGGAGATTACCAGTTAGTGCAGCATGAAGTGTTGTGCTCTGTGAAAAACACTTACGAGGTTCTTGATTTCCTTGGGCGAGGGACCTTCGGACAAGTGGTGAAGTGCTGGAAAAGGGGGACGAATGAGATTGTGGCAATCAAAATCCTGAAGAATCACCCTTCGTATGCACGCCAAGGACAAATAGAAGTGAGCATATTAGCGAGGCTGAGTACTGAAAATGCTGATGAATTTAACTTTGTGAGAGCCTATGAATGCTTTCAGCATCGTAACCATACTTGCCTGGTTTTTGAGATGTTGGAACAGAATTTATACGATTTCCTGAAGCAAAATAAATTCAGCCCTCTGCAACTGAAAGTAATACGGCCTATTCTGCAACAGGTGGCCACTGCACTGAAAAAACTGAAAAGTCTGGGTTTAATCCATGCTGACCTCAAACCAGAGAACATTATGTTGGTGGATCCTGTTCGGCAACCTTACCGGGTTAAAGTAATAGATTTTGGGTCTGCCAGCCATGTATCAAAGACTATTTGTTCAACCTATTTACAGTCTCGGTATTACAGGTAGGTGTCTTTAATCTTTGATGGCATTTTTAGCATTTATTAAGGTTAACAGCTTAAACAATTGCTCTTCCAGATAACTAATAAGAATAATTTGGAAACATAAGGACCATCTAAGAATGAAGGCCATACTAAGATTAAGTGGTTGGTTAGCATGTGAATGTGGATACTTGCTTTTAATGTTTTTATAGTGTTGTTGTTTTTTTTTTTTTTTTTTTTTTTCTGGAAGTATGTTTTGTGTTGCACTCTGAAGTCATCATTTGCTGCTACATTGAGAAGTGATGAGACTTTTTAAAAGGAAAATAAATAAATAAAAAAACCTAAATAATAATAAAAAATTAGCTTTCACTTACTTGATTAGGATGCCTTTTCTGCCTTCCTCTCGTAATGGATTTTTTTTTTTCTCTAAGCAGCTGGATAGTATACCAGAAGTGCTGTATTTTTATATTCTGTTGCCAACTATTATGTAAATGCCTCTGCTTTACTACAGTGCTTGTAAATATTTTGCCTAATTCTTATAAACGTAATTCTAACGGAGTGTTTTCAGCAGCTGTGGACTTCAGTGAGCTTCTGATGTTAGCAAGTCATAGGATATTTAAGTGTTTAAGGTGATACCAGGTGGGCATTTAAAGTGATTCCAGTGCATGGTTGCATTCTGCAATGACAGAATGGGTAATTTGAAGGAAATGTTAAATACTTTACAGCTATTCATGTTGGAAGTGAAAACCTGTGCAGTGCAGTGGTAGGCTCGATGAAAGTGCTGGTTGGAGTTCATGCCAGAAGAATCTATTATGTGACTGCAACTTGTAAACAAGGACATTTTGTGTACCAGTGCAATATAAAATATTCTAATTCATCACCTGCATTTCCCCATCGCTTAATTAAAAACTGCAGCTAAGGGTTTAAAAAATACACAAAGTTTGTCAACAGAAAACTTAATTAGGAGACCGTATAGATTGATGCATACCCGTGTTATATAAAAAAAAAAATGGTCACAAGAAGAAATGAGAAATGAAATAACTTGAAAGTTCCTTTTGGTGTAATAACTGTACACCACTCAAGATGCTGTATTTTTGGACACCTCAGGACAAACGTGCAAGTCTTGAAAAGAAGACATGAATTTTGCAATGAATTTTAGACAAGTGCAAATGTCTTAACCTCAGCTGCTTGTACAGATCTGTTACTCAGCAGATACTCAAGGTGCATAGTCTGGGAACACATATATTTTGGCTTTTCATTTGCTGAAACAATTAAAGATTATTGTGAGCCATTGCTTGTAGAGGTGAACGTTGAATGCTCAAGAGAAACCCATAAAGAAGTTTTGCAGAAGTGAATAAAGAGAAAGTGTGATTGTTTTTTTTGGTTTTGATGTGTGTGTGTGTGGTTTTTTTTCCTGATCTTGTCACTGCTTTTTTTTCCTTGTTCATGTGGGTGTCGTAAACTAATTATTATAAAAGTGGGTACACCACAAAGTCAAATGTTATGGTATTTGGAATACTAGTGTCAGTATTTTATATCAGGAAGAGGAAGGGAGTAATGTATTGAAAAAATAAATAATAAAGGATTAGGACTTTAAGGCAGGAAATGTCACACAGCCAGCTGAGCGGATAGTGGGCTGACTTACCTTGGTCTGTGGCAGAAGAAGAGCTGACATAATGATGACTATTGGAGATATTACACTGCTTTTGTGTGAGGAGAGATGATAAAAAGTCAAACTAGCTGAATTTTCAGAGTGTGGACAAGCAGCAAAATAGAGACAAACTGGATGGAGTGATAGTGATTTGATATTTTCCCGTTTCAGCTTTTTCAAGCAAAGAGGAAGTAAGAAAATGGTTAAAACAAGTATAAAGATACTTTCTGACACTTCATTACCTTTTGGAAATTCTTGGCTGTTATGTATTGCTAGAAAAAAGTATAGATCTGAATAAATATTTATCACAGTACACTGTCTTAAGTCATAGATTTTTTGCTTTTTTTAAAGATTAGATGTTATTCTGAATATTCTCTCCCTAAAAGACGATGTCTATGCTTACACGCCGTTTTCTTAGGGGTCTGGATTTTAATAGCTGTGAACTAGGGAGATCTGGTATTTGAAGCCTTTTCTTTGCTGCTGGCCTCACACATTAAGACTGTTGACCTTTTATGAGTGATCTAAGTAGGTAAATAACTAGGCAGTGTATACATTTTTAAAAGAAAAACCTCTTAAGTATAGCGTAGGTGATCAGGCTGTTGTTGTATATGGAAATGATAGGATAAGTCTCTTGCTGTCCTTCTGTCAGCTGTGCCCCGATTCATGAAACAGGGATTGTTACATCCAAAATCAAAAGCTGCTTTTCCTTTTATTGGATGGTGCAGGCTGCAGAGGAGGGGAGTCAACACATTTTTTTCTAAGTCTGGTGTCTTGTGCTCATACAGCAAGGCAGAGAGTTATTCCAGGGAGTGATGTTTCCCTCTGGAAGTCCTTTTCCTTTGCTTTGCCATTCTCCTGAGGCTAGGTGTATTTAGAAGAGCTGGTGTGAAAAGAAGGGCCTCAAAATGGCAGGCTCCAAGGGGCAGTAACCTCCAAGCAAAATAGACTGGTCTGAACTGGTCAAGGTAGCCCTACCCATCTGCTTCAGAGAGCAGAGTTACTTTCTGTTGCTGTGAGAAGCAGCGGCCTTCTCAGTGTTCTGTTTTCAGAGATAACTCTTCAGGTCTGATTTTGCAGCAGATCTCCTTTCTTCTGGCACTCCCCCCAGAAACTGTTCTTTCCCAGAGAAACTTCTGTTGGACCCTGTGTATAAATTCCCTTTTCTGAAGTAGCTATGCACACCACCAGTGGTTAAGGAGTTCTGTTTTGCTCCTTAGCTAATACCTAAATGACAGTTAGTGGTGCTTTTTGTGCATCACTCTCATCCATACCATTCAGCTGTTGCTCAGAGTGGGTAAAATTGTATATAAAGGATCCAGGTAATCAGGGCATCAATGTGGCAGGGCTGGGTAATGATGTAGCTTCTTCCTTCTTTGATTCGTCTCCAACTTGTTGCTCGGCTGTAACACCAACTGAACTTGCCAAACGCGTTGCTGCGTTGACATTGCATGTTGAACATAGATCTGTAAGGGAGAACTCTAGCAGTGTTTGTGTGTGCAGAGCTTTGTGATTTCTAGGGTTTGCTGTTGGTTGGGAGGAATTATTGCTTTATTATTTTTCAAGGGGAGTCACTTTCATGTGGATTAAATTTGAGAGTTTCTTCCTCAAAGACAGAATTCTGAAAATGAGACTTCAGTAAGCTTTATAAAACGTCATTCAAAAGATCCTTCTGATGTTATGGGCTTGACAGTGGCCATTGCAGGTGTAAGAGTGAGTGTGTTACTGCATGGCGTGCTCCTCGTGTGCAGCTTCTGAAGGGAGCTGAACAGTCGCTGCTGCGGCTGGCTCTGTACGGTTACATTTCCTGTCTTTCACCTCCTGTCAACCAAGAGAGCATCTCCTTCATCGTGCTGTGTCAGCTTATAGTGCTGTTGGAGTACAGCTGGAAATTTTACTGAAAATATGTTTTGAGAACTAGGACTTGGTTTTATGATGGAAGGATGCTTCTCTTAGCATCCAGTGGCCTGTGCGCAAACTGCTGCTTGGTTCAGGAAAAAGAAATGAGTGGGAAGCAATATAATTGATCCCCATGTAAAACAGGGCACCAGCTGACCCTGTGGTACGCTGAGGGACAACTTGAGTGATACTGGCATGATGGAAGATGTCTGGTTATTAAGGGAGGCTCATAACTTGGAAATGTTTTTTCTGCTCTGCTGGTGACAGCAGTAAAATACGATCCTAGTTATTCAGCAGTGTGCCCATAAGGAAAAACAAATGATGTGAGTAGATGTGCTCAGTGGAGTCAACTCATTCCTGAACTGGACAGTGATACCCTCCCTCCAGCCTTCCATCTAAGGGTGGTTGCTAATCAACAGAGTTGTTCCAGACAAAATGCCAAATGTCACTAGTGTTACGGTAGAGCTCAGAGAGATGGAAAAATCACTGTTGGATGTGTTCCTGTTGGACAAGAACAGGCTTTTCCCCCTCTCCTTCTCTTACCCTCCTCTCCCATGAAGGATCAGAGAGAATGAGGGCAGAGTGATAATCATTGTGTCTCGTCATCCTGGCTTCCACTCACCCAGTCAGTTCTACTGCAACTGGGAAAAGTGATATGATCTGGTGTGAACCTCTTCTGCTTTAAAGGGTTGTGGAAAAAGAGCAAAATAATTGAATTTTGTGGCTTAATTACTACCCATGGGCTGGGCTGTATGTGTGTGCTCTGAGGCTGTTGTGCTAGGACAGCTTTTTCTTTGACTTTTCCTCTTCATACTTATTTTCAGAAGAAGCCACCAAGAGCTTATGCGGTGCTTTTTGCCCTCAAATTTAGGAAATTTATTTGATCGGTTGTTTTCCCTCTTTCTTAAACGCATGCCTTCAAAATTAGAAAACAAATAAATCTTGTAGCTCTAAATTCCTGGAGAGGCTTGTTTTCTTACTGGCCTTTGTAACTTGATTAGCTGTAGTCCTTGTCACTTCAGGGACTCCAGACAACACAGACTGACAGTACCTCCCAAAGTGTTTTTGTTAAATTGAATGTTTTCTTTTTCTAGGTTAGGATTGTCAGCAGGATGAGTAGTTTGGTCTGAGTAACACAATAGTTGTATCCAGTAGCTTGTCTATTATCTTCTCCTAAAATCAGATCAACATGTAACTTCCATATGTTTTAAAATATCAGTTAAAAACTTGTAGACAAATGCACACCTATCTTATTCCAGATTTTCTTTACAGGGGTGACTAAGGAGAGAAGTCATGCCAAACTGACATCTCAGGAAGCGACTGCTTTTTCAAATCCACCCATTTTTGTCACATACTTGTAGTTTCTAAATTAGCTTTATCTAGAGTGGGATGTCTTGTTTTTTTTCTCCCTTCAGATTGCCAAGTATTCTTGTTCACTTTATTTTTTTTTTTTTTACATTTTGGGTTTTAGAAGTTTAACTGTGGAAGCAGAACTCTGTTAATAAATTGAATTTTCTGTCAGGGAAGCACAGTACGAGAACAAGCTAAAAATGCCTCTGTAAACAACTTGCACTTCAACATGCTAGCAGATGTTATTCTATCACTTTGAACTGTGCATCACTGAAGTGTATTGGGATATCTTAAAATAGTCAGGGGTGGTGGCCAGAGACTCTAGACTACTATAGATGGTGAGGCTGCTTCGCTGTCGCAATGAAACAAGCCAGAAGTACATACTGCTAAGGTCGTTTGCTTGCTCAAGGTCAGCATGTTCAAAGTCAGCTGCCATGCGTCTGAGCATGGTTACTGTCAGTAGTATATATAGGAAAAGAGTCGTGATAACGTAAGGAATTGCTTTTATAAGTGAATTGGGACACTTAAGAAATTTTTTCCCCCTCTTTAAGGTTGGAGGGCTGTGATTGCTGGTTTATTTTTTTATCTGAGCAAACAGAAGTTCATGTCAAGATAAACTTTTGTGGCTTGTGCCTGTGAACAAATTGCTTTGGCAAGATTTTGTTTGTACTTTTTGCATAGTGTTCATTAGTTGTTTAATTCATTTCCTGTTTTGAATTTCTATTTCATGACTACTAGGACCTAACCAAAACCATTATAAGTATTCTCCAGGAGTGGCAATCTCAGTTGATCATAACTGTGTGCTTATATAGCTACTTGATAAAAAATGTAGTTTCAATTACCTTTTTTTCTAATCAACATAACATGGATTCTAATACCTTGTTATTCTCTGTTCATAAAAGCAGAAAAAAAAAGTAGAATTTTTTGGTTGTGTTGGGGTTTGGTGTGTTTTTTTTGTGTGGTTTCCTCCCTTCTGCCCTGCTGTGGAAAATCATAATCTTGAAGGTGACAAATTTCCTTGTTCTTGCTGCATTCCAGTTTTTTTGGGTTAAATGATAGGTTTAAGTCTGTCATGGCTAAAATTTTGGGAAGCAGCTTTTATTTTTCACACATTAAAACAGGTAAACTGAAATGTGCACCTTTTTTTCACTGTACTGATTTGTCACTAAAATTTGTTCACATACATCTGTGTGTATGTGAGTGTGGGTATATTGGATATCTTAATTGCAGAAAACATCAGTGGTAGGTACAGTGTTGTAGTCGTAAATACCGTGTCTAACTGCTCCTCCTGTGCCTGTTTTGAAAATCTGTTTATTTCTGTTGTAAGAGCAGGTAGTACTAGATCAAAATCAACGTGCCTGAAAGCAAAAGCTGTACACCAGCCCGTCTCCTCCGTCTGGCATCTGTGTCTGTGGAGGAGAGCTGTGCTGGGGGGAGCTGCCTTCTGTCTCGGCGCGCGGCTCCCGCCACGAGTGAGGAGGAGGAACGCAGCAGACGCGTGGGGGAAGAAGTCTCCTGTGCTGTTCAGGACACAGACTGGCCGAGCTGCTGCTGTGCTGGCACAGCCTGTGAAAGGGAGAGGATGGACCGCAGCCGGGGGCACGTCCCACTGGCTGTAGAGGCCAAACTGCCTCGGCTGGTCTGAAAATCGAGCAGGTTGAACAAGCGCAAATAGAAAACGTGGGCATGTTTACAACACTTGTGCTGGTTCAGACTAAACTAATACTAGCATGATCAAAAAATCAAAATGGTGACAAGAAAAAAGACATTTGTGAATCCTCGCATTAATTAGAAAGTGGTAAAGTTGTCTGACATAAAAATAAATATTTAGCATGTAGTTACATTATAATTTGTATGGAAACAAGTTGCCTGCAATGTCCATATTTATATGGACAGTCATTTTTATACTGTATGTTTGAAAGTCCTTAGTTCTACAGTGCTAGATAATATTTTGGAGGGATTTTTCCTTGGACTCTTAATAAAATACCTTCTAAAAAGTGCAATTGGATTAGTGGGCTGGGGGAAGTAAGCCAAAAGCATTTTACAGATAAGATTTTCAAGTTGCATTTTGAAAATCTGGTGTTACCTTAAGAACATGCAAAGTTTTATTGTGCTTAAAAATCTTGGTTTGTTGGTAATTGGACAGCAGCAGTTGATGAAAGAACAGTCATAATGGAATTTAAACCAGTAGTACTTGTGTGTGAGTAGGTGAGTCTTTATGCAGACAAAGTCATGCGAATGAGGAGAAAAGTAAAATAATTTTTATCCCTAATGAAGTGTTCAATAAAACTCTGAATTTTCCTGCAGGTGTAGGTGCAAAATATGTGGAGAGGAGGTAATGCTATGGCCTGCTGTCCCATTGTCCCACGTGCTCCTTGTTGGACGTGGGTAGAAGCACAGGCCAGTAGTACGAAGCTTGCACAGAAGAGGGATGGTGGGAAGTGTTGTCTTCAGACAGGGCGATGTTGTCCAGCTTGTTGTATGGCATGGTCTGACTGCAAGCAGACATGCACACTTAACACCAAAATCTGACCACTTGCCTGTTAAGTAATGGAAAAACAACTTTGTGAAGGCCCACTTAAATGACAGAGAATCCAGAGTACACTGGGATTAGCTTAATTTGCTTGTCCTTCTAAAAGTCTAATCTTTGTTTACTAGCTGTTTGTTTACAGCAATAGAGAGCAGAATGTTTTTCTCAGTGCACAATAAGTGCTTCAAGGGTCAATCATTAGAAATAGCTTATTTGGAAATGCACGGTACCTGGAATTTGGTAGCAGTAGTAAATGAGTAGATATTCTGTAAAATGCAGTACATGGGCTGGGTTGCAGCAGTGTAGGAGCCTGGCTATGAAGCCCTTATTTTTCGGAGGGGGGCATGGGGAGGAACACAGTCACAGTGACTCTTTAGAGCCAGCAAGTCAAACCTGTTCTCACTTTTGTTAAACTTGTGTCAAATACTCCACAGGATTCAGGATTTCTCACTCTTGCCTTCATGGTATAGGTTGTGCTGGGCCTGCTGTATTTAAAACTCCCTAAAGCAGTAGAACAGAGCAGTTTGCCAGTTCTCTTTGTGTGCAACTGAGATGTTTCCAGTGAAGTTTGCTGGCACAGGCAACTTTCTCTGTGCTGAAAATCAGATTTTTTGGAATTATGTTTTGGGCTCTAAGGACTATAGTAGATGTTGCCATTTTCCCCTTTGTGAATACCAAGGATGTTGCTCTTGTCCCGGGACAGTGCAGCAGTCTCTCACAAAATACTCCATTACATGGTTCCCTTAAATCAGAATTGCACTGTAGTTTTATTTTTACTAGTATTTTGAATGCCTTATTAGATTTGGTTTTTTTTTTTGAGAACAATAGGTTTTCACTTGTATGGTCAATCATCCAATACTAAATGTTTAAAACACTTAAACCCACCTGATACTTCATGATGAAATTTCTCATGAGAGTATGTTTTGTTTCAAGTGTAGTAACATATAGATAATCTTGGAAAAAGAGCTGTTCATTTAGCAACAATATCAGTATTCAGTGTGTGTGTGTATATAAAAGCATATAGAACACTGAGCTCTTTTTGTTGCAGGTTCAGAATGAATGTGAATTCAAAATGTTTTTTAATTATTCAAAATTGGTTCTAGGAATTGAATTGGAACATATTTTTCATTATTTTTATTACTTCCCTGATAACCCTTGGATATGTGCATTTCATAACTTCTGTGAAAACCTGCGTGCATTACATCACTTATGTACAAGGCTTTTGTATAAATGGAACACTACGTGAAGCTTTTAAGCTGCAAGTTACTGTAGGCTTATCAACTGTGAACCTTCATAATTTTTAAAATTGGTTTGAGTTGTTAGGACGTGCAGCTCACAAATTGGTAGTAATATTGAATGATACTTGTCAAAAAGGTCTGATGTCGTAGGTGCTGTTTGCACTAATAGCACTGGATGATTTGCTGAGTGCTGTTTTTTGGACCCCAGTAATGGTTACATTTTTGATCTGTTAGTTTTCTCACTCTTGAGAAAATTCATCTTTCACTTCTTGCCATCCAGTACTGTTTGAGCTCAAGATCTGGTATGCATTTCTTCATATGAAGTATGCTATTTGTCTATGTGTATTTTAAGAGTGTTTTCAACACCTTGAAGTTTTCATCAACATTTTCACACACCCACCACCATAAGAATGATTTCTGGTGTATTTAAAGCATCTACGTGGCCAAGTTTCTGAGTTGAGTAAAGCGGCTGTAGTTTACATGGAGTTTGGACTCTGCCTCATGGTAAATCCAGAGGCTATACAATAGGTTTTGGGCTTCTCTAGAGAACTACCTGATGACTGAATTCTGCATTGGCTGACACCACCAGTGGGTGACAGCAGGGCTGGTGAGACCCCCAGCTGCTCTTCTGTTTCTGGCAGTAGCACAAGGGATTGGAGAATGGTGTCTGTGCACTGATGTGCTTGCTTTTCCCATCATGAGACAATCACAATGGACACTGTGTTGTGTGGAGCTGCAGCCAGCTTGGGACACTTTAGCTCTCTGGAAGAGTAGCTAGAAGTGGAACAGAAGGCCTCAGCATTTTTTTGTGACAAGAGCCCTAGAAAGTAGAACAGGAGGATATAATTTGTAGATTATATGGTATGGCTTCTGACTGTGCTTTGGTTTTTATCTAGCCTTGAATTATTTTAACTTCCACTAAGAACGTATTCTTAAATCAAAAGCTTTCCTGTACACGCAGAGTAGCTGGGAAAGTTCTGTAGTTAAAGTTGACATCCGTCTGATTATGTGGAATAATTTCTGTAGAGGGAGTCACTAACAAAAGTCAAGTGCTTAACTGATTCCTCGGGTTTATTTCTGGCTGTTTCTTCACTGGTCTGTCTGCATTACCAGCAGATGAACAGTAGTTGCCAGAGACCTGTTTTTTCCTGACCAGCACCACTTATATCCCTAGTGTTGTCTTCCTCTGTGTAATTTTCCTGTTTAATGTAGTGTTTCATATAGGCAGCAGCTGTTTAGCTGTTAAAAGCCTACCAAAAAACTTAGGAAACTATTTAACAAGGGAAAAAAACAGCAACACTGTAGGGTATTACAGAGAAGGATAATTGGGAATTAATGTGTATTGTTAGTGCTTGAGTACTCCACCCTGCCCTCTGAATTCCAGTCCCACAGGGCTGGTGGCTCATGGAGTGGTGCCATGTACCATTTGGGATAGTCAGTTTGTAGCCATGCAGTTGCCTTCCTGAAAGAACAACTTCAGGATTGCCTGAACTTAATTAGCGTTAATTTTACTTAGCTTCATCTCTGGTTGTTCTGATGTTACATTGGCTATGATTATTAAGCATTTGCCTATGAGAAACCTTTTTCTTTATATTTCTGCATGTAGCATTGTTATTAGCCTGTGTACAAATGATACCAAATTACTGTCCCTTCCCACGCACCCCCATTCTAATATAGAGGTCTGTTGTAAAATTAAAAGAGAAAACCTAAAACCTAGACTGGTACTTAATTCGGATTTACTAGATTGGACAGAGGTCACGCCTGTGTGAGGCTTCCTGTTCTGTAGCTTTGACACTTCAGCATTTTCGTTCTGTGTACACTGAGAACCTTGCCTGGAGGAGCCTACGTGAGACCACTGGCTGACTCTTACGGGCTCGTATGAAATAGTGCTGCTGTGATACCCCTTAAATTGTTTAATTAACCAGTGTATATAGGTCATGTTTCCCCAAGATAGATAACCTGGATCAACTTTAACCATTGCACAGAAGACAGTGTTAGAGGAATTAGGAATTCCAAACAGTAACCTTGGCCCTTCCTCTCCCTCACTGATAAAATGAAACTTCTATGAAAAGTTAATTACATTGTAATTAGTGCTGTTCCCCCTCCTGCTCCAGGAGACCTGCCATTTCCTAGTTTGTGCGTGGTGTTTGGTTTGGATGTCCATGTGTTTCTGGTGGTGGATGCCAGGCTGGCTCTTTGGGGTGGGTGAGTTGAGTCACTGCAGGGGCGAGGGCTGGGAAGGAGCCACCTTGCTGCACTTGGGGAGGGAGGGAGGGAGGGGACCTCGTCTGCAGGCGGATGGGGAGGGAGCTGGGCACGATGTAGCAAAACGTTGTGCATCGTAGAAGGCTGGTCTATTTGTTTCTGAAGTTGCTGAAATAACGTGAAGGGCTTTTATATGTGGTGGTGTGGCTGTGTTTTATTTATACATCCCCTCAACATGTGTTGCACGCACGCATGCCCTCAGTCTTTGTGGCTCTTAAATTGCTTTCCTTGGGTGTCCGAAGCATGCGTAAAGTTGGATGCAACAACTCGTTTCCCCTTACTGCTGTGCTTTGACTTCAGCTTTGCTTCACAAGTTTATAAAGGTATTTTCAAACATTTTTCACTTATCTTGATGGTTCTTCTGGGGCTGTGCTGTAAGAACTCTTTCTTTTATGAGGCAGACTTAATGTTTTGTCAAGTAACTGACCTAGGGAGTTTGACATGAAAACGAAAATGGAAGGCAGTAAACAGGCTAGTGTGTATTAGCAAATCAAAAAATAAAGAATTCTGTAGTTTAATGGTGGTCATCTGAGTGGGTTTGTTCTTCAGTTCTTAAGTTATAGTGGTGTAGGTTAATTGTTCTTCTGCACAAGGCTGTCAGTGTAGTTCCTCTTAAAGGTTCTTTTAATGTTTTCTTTTGACTTTTTCATTAACCGTTAGAGAATGGTTACAGATAAATCCTTGAAGGTCCTCTGTGTGTGCTGCATCTGTAACTTGCTAGTGGTGAGCTGTGAAGACAAGTGAAAGCATCCATTTTGAAGATGGACCGTGACCAGCTTGTTGGAAGGGACGTTTGGTTGTCTGCAGTCACAGCTCTGAAATGGGTAATGCAAGAAACTTCTTCAATAAGAAATAAGGCAGTTACTGGGTGGGTCTAATCTAGTGGGGGTTTCTGGAAGAATGTCAGAGCTGACTTCTGAGCTCTTTTTTTTGTTGACTTCTTAATGTATGTGTGCTTTTGTCCCAGTACCACCAAAACTTTTAAGTAATCTGACAGAAGATGAAAGCCCTGAAGGTGCCAGTACTGGCAGTAGGAATGGCAGCTGCAGAGCCGTGGGAAGATTCAAACTAGTGATTCCTGCAAGGTGAAAAGGAAGTTGGTTGTTATCCTTGTTTTGCAGTAGCTGTCTGGCTAGTTTGTGTGCATAGCTCTGGACTTACTAAATATGCTTGGTGCCCTTGCATGTTACAGGAGGCAAAACAGAGATCCAGGGTTGTTCATTCTTGTCTGAGGAAACAAGTAGTACAAATCTGGAAAACCAGCATCAACAAAGTATAATTAAGTCCAGTGATTGTTCATAAGCTTATTCACATTTGTGGGGCGTGACAGCATATTTTCTTCTTCAGCAGAATCTGTTGCAAAGACCTGTGGAGAAATGTGTGAAAAGCTTCCGCTCTTCTAAAATGGAAATCATTTCCTGATGTTTACTAAGAGCCTGCGTTCTTAGTTCTCTCTCCAGCTCATTGCTCAATGCTCATTTCTCACGACTGGTGCTGCGACTGCAAGAAGAACAGAAAACTACACAGACAGGGCAGGGAACTTTATAAACAAAAAAAAAAAAAATCCAACTCCACAAAAAAAAAAAAAAAAAAAACCCAAGACAAAACACTCATAAACACCCCCTGGCCCTAACAGACAAAAATCCAAACAGAAAAATCTCCACCCAACAACCAAAACAAACAAAGAGCTCCAAACCCCCAAAAGCAAAAGACATGCCAGCCCAAAAATGTACTGGGAAATGGGAAGAGAGTGCATGCTCAGAATCACATCAAGGTAACTGTACCTTCTACACCTCTACTTGGAGAACTGTCTTCTCAGAGCAGTGCAAAGCACTGTATTTAATTTTTCTCATGTGTTGTTTTTTGTTGGTTTGGTTTCTTTTTTTTTTACCCTCCCTTCTAGAAACAAATATTTTGTAATGTCTTACTTGCTTTAACTAGTACATAGTATTCTGTGCCAAACTTCTGTAGGTCTGAGCTTATGAGAAGGTACCTGGGAAGCTGATATTAGCCCAGGTGGCTCTAAAATACACTCCAGTGCTTGACCTCTGAAGGCCCACCATATAGGGTTCTTCACATATTTCTGCTAGGTGCTATCCTTTAGCTGCAGCATCTCAAGCAGATGCCTGTGTAGAGGTATCGGTGCTGCTGAGTACCCTTAGGAGTTCAAGTTCCTGCTGTTCTGCTTGGAAGGAAACATACTTCATGCCTATAAATTGACTTTTTTGGGAGGACGTTTTCTGTCTTGTTTCTATACCATGATTCGTTCCATGACTGGGTAATCCTTCCGTCACTGGGCAGTGTGGGTGTACTGGGAATGGTGGTAGGTCCTCCACTGCCTCGTGGTGAAGTCGGGAGGCTCGGTGCTCCCACCCTCAGCCCCTGGGGCACAGGTACGGAGCATGAACGCACGTGGGGAGGGTGTGTTTGAACAGCTCCTTGTTACACTACAGGTAGGCAGCTCCCTGGTCTGAGTCGCTGGCTAATCTGCGTAAATATTTTGAGTATTTAAGTATCTTCAGTTAAGTAGCCAGCTTTGCTGCCTTAATAATGTCTTACGCAATGGGACCCTTCCCACGCTCCTTGCCGGCTCAAAGCAATGTGGCTTGGTGGAATTTTTACTGTGCAAAAGAGGGAGGAATGCAAAAGGAGTCATTGAAGAGGCTATGTGCAATTACAAATATTTTCTTTTTTTTCCCATTAATCCTAAATCTGTTGTATGTCAGTTATTCTATTTATAGCTTGTTTCTTTTTCCTGCACTAAATGGTCTGTTACATAGAATCATAGAATCCTTTA
>NW_008608131.1:0-468 GCF_000691845.1 Merops nubicus
AAGTCCTAACATGGAACCAGTAACATCAGCCTAAGAACATCCCTCCCAGTGTCATGAAACTGGTCTGTCCATGGGTAACAGAAAACAGTGGCAATCTAAAAATATTCAAAAACTAGGGACTATTCTCAGTCAGCCTGAAAACCGTTCAAGTTGGCAGCACATACTAGTGGCAGCATGCCCAAACAGTGAGGGACAAGGTTAAGGCCTCCGTCCCTGAGCGCCTGCCAACATCTGTCAGCAGATGCTAAGAGAACACATGCTTCCCATTACACCAGCAGTTAGAGGATACATTAGATCGCATCCTGCTCCCAGAACTATCAAGCATATATACAAAGCACTTATGATTAAGACTGTCAGAACAGTGGGGGCAAAGCATCTTTTCAGAACACCTCTCTTCAGCTGCTGCTTTTAAATGCATTGCAATTGATTACAGACTACAGCAGCATTTGAAACAGTTTTTTTTTTTTT
>NW_008608132.1:0-306 GCF_000691845.1 Merops nubicus
ACGGCCGGTGCCACGCCGCAAGGCATGGGCAGCGCCACGCCGGCGGCACCGCGGGGAGGAGCTGGCACAGCACGGAGCACGGGCACAGCACCAGCAGAGCAGAGAGCACCAGCAGAGCAGAGAGCAGTGGCACAGAGCACTGGCACAGCACAGGACACCAGCACAGAATCATAGAATGGCTGAAGTCCGAAGGGACCCTCCAGATGATCTGATCCACCCCCCTGCCATGGGCAGGGACGCCTCTCAGCTGGACTAGGTTGCTCACAGCCTCATCCAGCCTGGCCTTGAACACCTCCAGGGAGAGGA
>NW_008608132.1:626-2383 GCF_000691845.1 Merops nubicus
ACAGGAGCGGAGCACTAGCATAGGGCCACAGCATACAGCACCAGCACAGGGCACCGGCACAGGGCACCGGCACAGGGCACTGGCAGAGCAGAAAGCACAGGCACAGAGCACTGGCATAGGGCACCAGCATACAGCACCAGCACAGGGCAGTGGCAGAGCAGAAAGCACAGGCACAGAGCACCAGCACAGGGCACCAGCACAGAGCAGAAAGCACGGGCACAGAGCACCGGCAGAGCAGAGCTGACAGCTGGTTCCGGACGGCGCTGCGTGGGCAGTGCCAGGCAGCACCCCGTGGGCAGTGCCAGGCAGCACCCCGTGGCTTTTGCGACACAGATAATTCCTGTTTGCTCTTCTGCCCACCCGCCCCTGACCGCGCAGCAGCCACGGTGGTCGCCCCTTCCTCCGGCTACTGCCCGACGTTCCAGCCAGCACCAGAGAAACGGGGAAGGAAGAGACATCAGGGGTTTTCCCCTTGAGATGCCGTGAGATTTTGGAAGGCCCTAAGACACACTGGGGAGGGACAGGGGTTCTGTTCAGCACCAGTGAGGTTCCTGCCAACCTGCGTTTGGAGCCAGCGGGTGGGTTTGGGTTTCTGGAATCTCTTCTCGTGCCGTATCGCGTCCAGCTCACAAAGTCCCTGCTCGAGCTCACGCCCCGGTGCCCAGTCCTAACCACAGGGCACCGCTGGGGAACCCTCCACGGGACAGGGGACACTGGGGATGCAGGTACAGGACAGGGCACACGGGGGATACAGACACACGCGGCAGATCGGACACTGTGCTACAGCTTTCCACGCCTGCTCCTCTCCTCCCTTCTCCAAGGATTATCAGCTGGCAAAGAGGGAAAACAGCTTTGGGACCTGCGGTGAAGGAAGCTTATCAGTCCCAGCAGGAGACGTGCGGCTCGGGGGGATTCCTGCAGCAGCTCTGCGTCTTCACGGGCACCCGCGGGCAGGGGCTGCAGGGAGCGCTGCCCCACTGCCCTGCCCCATGGCTCCCTCAGGAGCAGGGACCAGGGCACCTTCTCCTGCTTGGGCCAAGCTTCTCGTGATGCACGTGTGAGTTCCCATGCTTGACGTGCGATTGCTCGTGTTTGCTGATGACTCCTCCACGTGCTGTTGCCTTTCCACACCACGGCTCGGGCCCACACCTCTCGTGGACTGCAAAGGTTCAGTCGGGAGCGAGGGGCCCGCCCGGGGCTGCAGGAGGAAGTTCTGGTCCATCTCCTGTCCCCTGGCATGGGGGCCCACGCTGTCCCCGGCTGCTGGGAGGGGACTCACAAGGGAGGAGACCGGTATTTGTGGAAGGCATTTTCCAGGAAGTTTGCCAGCTTTTCACAGTCGTCCTAAAATAAAAGCATAAACATGCCAGCAGATCAGCCTGGCCTGGCTGCCTTGCACGTCTCCTTCCTCACAGGAACCTGTCCCAAGACACCAAGTTTGGATATGGGAAGAGAATGACTCACAAGCTCAGCTGGAATTTAATACCAACAATAATCATGTTTACTGAATAACGCCAAATGACCAATCCAGAATGGAGCCTTTTGTGCCAGGTGCAATATAACCCCATGATCTTAATATTACCTGATGATCTTAGAGGTCTTTTCCAACCTAAATTGGTATATAAAGGCAAAAGCACAGACAGTTCTTGGGAGTTTCCTGTCTGAAGGAACATAACAGGCCCAGATTCTTTTATTTTGTTTAATTTCAACTTTAACTGACCACTGGATCTCAAGTTATTTTCTACGGCCTTCTCTGG
>NW_008608132.1:2414-2682 GCF_000691845.1 Merops nubicus
CGCCCAGCCTGTTCTGTTTGAGAACATCCTCACTAACAAAAATAAAAATCAGCATCACTTTTGTAGAGAAATCTCTTTCCTAACACGTTCAGGAGCAGGCAGTTTCTAACATAATTAGAATGTTTATTCCTTAAGAAAGAAGTCAGTGAAACACACAACGATACGTAAAGGATGCAAGGTGTCAATCAGCTCCAGGGCTGAGAGCTGGGGGAGTTGGTACCTGCGGGGCAGGATGTTGGGGGGGCACTGCCCACACACACCCGAGGGA
>NW_008608133.1:0-989 GCF_000691845.1 Merops nubicus
CCTCCCCCGACATCGGATCGGGACAGTAACCATCTAGGTCATTTGATTTAGCCTGATGTTTCAATCAGATTTGTTCCAAGAACAGCATCAGTGACAGCCGGGCTGACAGTGACAAGTGATATTTTATTCATTTACTTTATCCTATAATTTGTCAGCATTTATCTAGCTCGTTCTGTCTACATCCCATGACAATACTGGCTTTGAGTTTTAATCTAGAGTCACCTCTAGGCTTTATTGGAGGCAAGACATTGTACATAACGCATTTAGTGCTCTCAGACAAACTCAAATGCAAAACCACTATTTCACCAAACAAGCTTCTTACAGTTACTGCAAGGAAAAAAAAGTGTTAGTATGTGGGAAGTCGATGTATCTTCTGCATCTCTAAATTCTACAATTTTGTTATGTTTAAATTTATTTACTTTTAATGTGAGAAAATCCTGTGTGAGAAACCTGTAAGAAGCTTCATCAGGGACTTTCTGCTTTTGATTCAGGGATTCCTATGAAGCCTGGGGGTGGTTGGGCAGTGGCTGACCCTGGTCACCGTCCCTGTCCCATCTCTCCTTGCTGGGGAATGAGACTGGTTGAAGAAGGAGAGTACTGCATCATCCTGGTGTCCCCACAGTGTGGCTCTGACGTTCAAGTGTCACTGCAGGGGAAAGGCTAAAAGAAAATTAATCCTGGTGAGATGTGTTTAACTGAGATGTGTTTAACTGATGTAGGAAGATGAGCTGAGGAAGGTTGCTGGCTGAGGTGGAAATGCTGGGAGTTAGACACCTGGAAAGTGATGGGAAGGTGGGAGAAAAGGTGATGAAAACACAGTGAAGTAAAAGTCACCTTTGGGAAATGGAAAATGCACTGGTTAGCATCGGACATAGTACATCCACTAGAGGGAAAATATAAACATAAAGGGAGAAAGATCAATAGAAGGTGAATTTAAATCCTAACAGTAAAATATAGAAAGCTATTACTATCCACTTCACGTAGGGAAA
>NW_008608133.1:1020-9859 GCF_000691845.1 Merops nubicus
GAGTAATGATAAAGATAACACTGGTGGAAGAACACATGAATCTCTCTTCATACACTGGTAAGCTAGTGTTTATTGTGATTATATCTTTAATTTGAAGGTTTCACTTTTCAGAATGTCGGAAATTTTGCAAAAATTTACTAACAAATTATTTCTTTTACAAAAAATAGTTTTGCGTATCAAGGGTCTCCCTCAAGAGGTTTAATCACTCTTAAGCACAATTTGATTAAATAATAACAATAAAAAAACCCCACAGGCTTCTCAGAGGTTCTGAGCATGTGTGAGACTCCACACAGACACCTCACAGTGGCCCTGACTTAGGCTTCTGAATTCACAAGCTGAAAACTTATGATATTACATTGTTTTTATTTTATATCTCTACCTCTGGAGAGTATCTCATGCTT
This sequence comes from Merops nubicus, assembly GCF_000691845.1. NCBI lineage: Eukaryota > Metazoa > Chordata > Aves > Coraciiformes > Meropidae > Merops > Merops nubicus. Next base: position 1,422 of record NW_008608133.1, read on the forward strand.
CAAAACCTAAGCATGGCCATAGTAGGGACTTAGCTTAATAAAACCTAAACTTTTCTTTGTAGTTCAGGTTAGGTGTGTGTTTCAAATTGCTCACAACTGAATCCAGTAAATAGAAATAAGAATCAGGATAAGAGGTAAAGGAGGAAATCATTAACTGTGCCTTATGCTCTCACATCGAGGGAGGTAAGCTATTCTAGGACAATAAACAATAAAGATACTGATTAAATAGAATCTGAATGCTGTAGTCAGTTATGAGCAATTAATAACCACAGAAAGGAAGATACTGAAAAAAAACCCAGGAAGATAAGAGAATCTCTCATTACCACTGAGTTTTCAAACTGAAAAATTCCTGGCACTGAAGCTATGTACTTCTTGGTATCAGATCGACTGGGTATATCAGAGCAAATTTCCTTGCTAGGTCTGATCCTAGGAATAAAACTTAATGTCTTTGTTGTTTTGTTTGGCTTTTTAAAAATTTTGCAAAATCTTTTTTTTGTCCCAAGGTTGGTTTTGCTTTACCACACTAAAATTGTTAAAGTTAGTTAAAGTAAAATTGTTAAAATTAGTTAAAGTAAAATTGTTAAAGTTCCAGGCATAAACCAAGATGTACAGGTAAATTTATTTCTTATTAGAAGTTAAAATTATGCTTTAGAAATATGAAGGAGATAATAAAAAAAAGATAGTTAATCTATATTATTTTACTTGGTAGAATAAGATGACCTTACTGCAGTAAATCTAAATTTTCTGTATGTGTTATAATTTTTAAGGAGTAGCTTTCCATTATTAAAGTAAATACTTCACATATCGTATTAGCAACATTGCTAGGATCACAAGTCCCTCATAAATCTTCTATCAAAACCCCTAATAGTTGTAGCAACTTTACTCATATTCCACAAAAACCTATGGTGTCAAAACATCATAACCTTATGATCCACATTCCAGTTTCAAGGCTTTGTCTCCTTGCCTAATAAGTGAAAATGCATATTTATTTGCATCAGAAAGAAACCATCAAGCCAAACCATGAAGTTTTAACCAGATAGGGTACCAACCAAGAACCTATTTCCTTCTTGTTCAATCATTATTGGAATTATGTTGTTAATAAAACGTTTAAAATAGATACCTAATAAGATATGCTGTGGTGGTTTGACTTTTTCTGGATGCCAGGTGTCCACCAAAGCTACTCTGTTACTTGCTTTTAAAAACTTGTAAGTTTTTAGAAGAAAATTCTCCCTCGATAAAACAGTTTTATTGTTGACTTCTCTTTAGTTTCAATGCTTCTTGATGTTTTTAACAGCCCTGATGGACGCAAGCATTTAAATGGAACTTTATTTCACAGAAGGTATCAACAGAAGATTAGTATTGCTTTCATATTGGAACTTCAGAAATAAAAATCTATCAGAACACCTTGTAGAATATTTTTTTTTCTTTAGTGGTATGTAGGTCTAGTTTGAGACGGAACTATGTGCATCCCTGTACAGTATAGAAGTGTAGTATTCAGATTTGTCATAAGTTTTATGTGGTATTGGTCAGAAGTAAGCACAGATACCATGTAAAAACAGCACACTCTGCAAGGATTGCAGATTGCTCAAAGCTTTGGCTCTTCTTAAGAGTATCAGATGCTGGAATTTGGAGGCAAAAGTCACTTTTCCTATGGTAACCGTGGTGATTGTATTTCACAGATGTGACAGCTAAAAAAAAAAAGCCTTCTACTTAGGGGAATTGCTGTCTGTAAGACTGGTGTGGCCTCTGAATCAAGTTAGTGGTTATTCAGACTGATTTGTTTAAAAATTAGAGATCATAAAATAAAATAAGCCCTTGAGTTTTATACAAGAAATTACATTAATTCCAAAGGCTCTATTAGCAAGTTATCCTGGGAAGTAACTTATTACTTATTAGTAAGTTATCCTGGGAAGAATACAGGGACACCACCCGGTTGTGCAGGGACAAGGTGAGGAAGGCCAAAGCACAGCTGGAGCTGAACTTGGTGAGAGACGCAAAGGAAAAGACGAAGGGCTTCTATAGGTACATTAACCAGAAGAGGAAGGTTAAAGAAGGCATCCCCTCCCTGAAGAACAGCACTGGGGAATTAGTAACAACAGATGAGGAGAAGGCTAAGGTGTTGAACAAGTTTTTTGTCTCAGTCTTCAATGGCAACTCCTCTCCCCGCAGGTCTCAAGTGGATGGCCCACAAGACAGGGACAAGAGAGACAAAGCCCCTCCCATAGTCAGCGAGGACAAGGTTCTTGAATGTCTGAGGAACCTTAACAGTCATAAGTTCATGGGGCCTGATGAAATGCACTCCAGAGTACTGAAGGACTTGGCTGATGCAGTTGCCAAGCCACTGTCCATAATATTTGCAAAGTCCTGGCAGTCAGGCAAAGTCCCTAGTGACTGGAAGAAGGGAAATATCACCCCTATTTTTAAAAAGGGTAGAAAGGAATACCTTTGGAACTACCGCCCTGTCAGCCTCACCTCTGTGCCTGGGAAGATCACGGAGCAGACCCTCCTAGAAGAAATGCTAAGGCACGTGGAGGACAGCAAGGTAATTCAGGAGAGTCATACACGGCTTTACCAGGGGCAAGTCCTGCCTGAGCAATCTGGTGGCTTTCTATAATGAAGCAACTGCACTGGTGGACAAGGGAAGAGCTGTGGACATCATCTATCTTGACTTTGCTAAGGCCTTTGACACTGTCCCCCACAGCATCCTCCTTTCTGAGTTGGAGAGATATGGGTTTGATGGGTGGGCTGTTCAGTGGATAAGAAACTGTCTGGACAGTCGCAACCAGAGAGTGGTGGTCAATGGCTCGACGTCTAGCTGGGCAAAAGTGACAAGTGGTGTCCCTCAAGGGCCTGTACTAGAACCCGTCTATATCTGTCTTTTACTACAGGGCCCAAAACTAGACACAGTGTCCAGTTGTCATCTACCAGGTGCTGAATAGGGATGAGATCATCTTTTCATTCTGTCTGCCAGGTGTTGTACTGTCAATACAGCTGAGGATACTGTTGAACTTCTTTGTTGCCAGAACATACTGCTTGCTCATGGCCAGGTACTTTTCTTAGAGCAGCTTCCACCCTGGCAGTGACCAGGAAGGAGTTCTATTTTCCAGGGCTTTGTATTTGTTTTTGTTTAATTTTGTAAGGTTCATGTTTTCCCAATCCTTCAGCCTGTCTCATCTCTGCATGGTAACCCTGCCCTCAAGTGTATTGACTGGTTCCTCAAGATAGTGTCATCAGATTTGATGAGAGTGCACTCTGTTGTATCTAAGACACTAAACAGGACTGGGCACAGTACAGACTCCTGCAATACTTCACTTGTCACATGCATCCAGGTAGAGTGTGATCCACTACCCCCTGCCTTTTGTACCTGGTGATTTAATAATTTTTTTTTTTGGCATAGTGATATAGTTTGTGTAATAATATAGCCAGATATCAAGTGTAATTATTTGGCCTAGTATTGCCCTAACCATATATGAACGTTCACAGTGTAGGCTCCTTTTATTGCTGGAAGAGGAAGATAAGTACCTCTGTTGAACATCCAATTTCTTCCTAGAACAAATAACAAAAACAGGCAAGGTGAAAGCACCTTTAATTCTCCATTGGCTGTAAGAGAGTCTAAGTGGTCTGCTCAATCTTGATACTTCAGGTACATAACAATAGGGGAGTTAAATCCCTCTTTTTCTTTCTCCTGAGAATTTTTGAGCAATGAAAGCTTTCACACTGAATCCAGATAGACTATGATGATCCAACTATGGCTCTACTAGCTTAAGATGGCCTGGACAATATTTTAAGAATGTTCAGGTTTGATGTTAGCTAGCAGGCTGCTTCTATAAGGGAACTTCTGGTGTATGAGCAACACAACCTATGTATAGATGAGAAATACCTACATGAATAATTCCTGTTTGATGATTGTGAAACATAAGTTCAGGCCATGGCTCAGCTGGCTCTCTGTTTCACTGGTGTCAAGGACTAGGGCTAAACCAGCCAGTAGAAAAATGGTAGGTGCTCTCTATTAAGCCCTCTTCCTTCCCCAAAGGGAAGATAAAGGGGATAAGGGAAACTTATGGATCAGGAAACTAAAACAGCTTTAATGAAAATAATAATAAAATATGTTCAAATATATTTAAACCAAATATTGAACCCAATCCCCCTGATGGCAATTATGTCACTGTCCTCCCTGATGCTGTGGGCAGGCACTGCAGAAGTCCCAGACTGTACTTGGCAGCAGACATGAACTGGATTAGGGAGCTGAATTTGGAAACTGGATTCAGGAATGCATGGATTTGGATCAAAGACAGAAGAACAAGTAGAATCCTATTCATCCCAGCCGTTGAAGAAGAGAGCTTGGTCCTTGTGATCTCTGAGCTTTATACTGAATATGATACGTATGGAATGGAAAAAAACCCCTTTTTCTCTTTTTCATAAGGACTGATCAAATTTTGCATGAAAAAATTAGTGTGGGCTTTCCAGACGGTTCAGTGAGAAGTACAGTCAAGGACAATTCATGAGACTTATGTGGAGCTAGGTATCCTTCAAGGGTAGCCTTGGATATAGAGGAGGAGTGCAGAACTGTAACAAATGTAACCAACCAGAACTGTCTGTTGTGTTCTCATGAAATGGGGCAGAGAGGAAATGTGAGAAATGTGATCTAGTAAAAGTAGGTATAGGTCCCTTGGCTTTTCTTGCTTTGTACCATTCTTCAGTTTGACTTTTGGAGCTATGGTTTATCTGAAGAGGAAACAATCCAAGACCTGAAGTTCTATTTATCTTCAGTTCGAATTATCCTGTTATCTACTCTCAGAAAACAATGCTTTTGTGGTGGAAAAAACACAAAAATTGTATTGTTCATTGCAGTTTCCCCCTGCTTTCAGTGGCTGTCTCCTCTGATGAGTTACCTAGATAAGATGAATTACTCTTCCCATTTTCTTAATGCTTTCCTATTTTTCCAAAGAAATTGCAGTAATATATGCAAATCTGTCCAAGAGACTTACAACCAAGAGTGAAGTTTGCAGTTTGAGCAGGTGCTTTCTTCCCACCTTCTTGACTGTGGTTAGGGATTGTTTTTGTTCTATAAGGGAGAATGATTGTAGCCATGTAACAATTTTTTTTTATTGGGGCAATCATTTGTACATAGGGCACTTCTACATGTCAGACCCCAATGCAGGCAAGATCTGTGCCTGAGGCAGTAAATATTCACACAAATGTCTAGCTAGTTGTCAGTTAGAGACCAAACTGAACAGAAAAGTATTTCATTTGTTGCTTAATTTCACAGTAGTCATTTGAAGCTTTCATCTCTTCCAGCAAGTTTGGTTGGGTTCTGCCTATTTTTCACCTATTCTATATGAAGCTTTTCCCTTTTGGACTTTTAAGTATTCAATTATGTGAACATAGAGAGCCAGGGAGATTGTCTCTAAAATAGCTTAATCAGCATTTTTACCTTTTTGTCTCAATTTACATAACAAATATCTTAATTTAAAATGCTTCTCCTGCAGAACCAGAAACACAGTTTTATCTTCTTTTGTTCTGTTCCACAACTCTCTCTGAGGTGGAGTGGAGGAGAATATTGCAAATGTCTGTGGCAGTTGCTGCCTTTCTTCTTCATAAAACAGGTGTAAGAACAAGGGAAGTGATAACGTCAGTAAAATTCTGTGATTAAATAACTGGGAGTAGAAACTGAGCTTTAATTTTTCAGCCTTGCTCTCAGAATATTGTCATGTTCATGTTCAGTCTCTGCAGTTCTTGAAGGATATGAGTTTTGTGCTGAAATACATTTTTATTCGTCTTGCTACACCTGCTCATAAATTCTTCAGTGGACAGAAAAATTTCGATACATAGTGGAATATTCTGACCTCTTTAAATTCAGTGCATAATTGGTATGACCTCTTCATGCTTTTCATTGCAACTTAAATTTTATGTTTTATGAGGAAATCATAAAACCTGGACTCATTGGGAGTACAGAAACTGCATTCTCACCTAGATCATCTCAGCCCCTGTATTATAGAAACAAAGGAAAACAGTAGTATAGCAGCCTTTGTGGTATCAATGCAGCATACATCTGCCCTGTTAAACTTTCACTGTAGAAAATTGATCTCTGGTAGGTTGACTTGCCTTGGAACAGTGTACAGGTCCAACAGTAGAGAATGCATATTGGGTACTGTGACATATTGGGTACTGTGACATTTTTCTTCTTGCTTAGCACAAAACTGAGCACAGTTTAAAAAACAAACAAACGAAAAAAAAAAAACAAACAACAAAAAAACCCACGTTGATCTAAAGGAAACAAGTCACATTCAGTTCTACTTTACTACATGGTTGCACCAGTGTGAAGAGAGAATTTATCTGAATGTCAGGTAGGGTTTATGCTGTCTTTTGAAAAGTCCACAGCATGAACATTACCACCTAGTGGTTGACAACGGTGAACAGAGAAAAGAACTGCACGCTACCTCATGTAGGCTGAGTATTTGCTTTCAGAAATCTGCCCGCCATGTGCAGAGGCTTAAGTATCTGAAAACAAAGACCTGTTTGGTTACTGTTCAGTTTAGTTCATAAGTATTGCATGGCACTCAGTAAATACCTTCAACAAGAAAAGAGAACAAAGAAAAAGTAAACTTGCCTTTGCCTCAGATTAACCCAATAGCATAACTACTACTGTACAGGAGATGTGTAGTGCTGCGAAGTAGGTTCTGCACTACAAACTAAACAGCTGCAACCAGTGCTCTGTGTGGTAAGAACAGACAACACTCTCATGAGGGGTTGGTTGAGTTTAATTTGACTAATAGAAGCACAAGAACTGAATTTTTGTTTGTCCTTTTCCAAAACGTTGATTGAAACGAGTGACTGGTTCTTAAGTTATAAAATAAAGTAGGACCATTTATTAATATTTTTAAGCAGTTTTTTTTTTTTTTATTTCCTAAAAAAAAAAAATAGAAGTGTTCAAGAAATTTATTTTCTCTTATGCTGACAATCCAGTTTGGTTACTTGATACTATACAGTATCAGCTCCTTCAAAATCAAGAAATTGGATGGGCTTTGAGTCTCTGAAATAGCTCATGTGTTTGTGGTTAAATTTAAGCTCCATGCGTTCCTAATATCCTGGGGGAAAAAAAAGAAAGTAGCAACTTTTTTCCATTTCATCTGAAAAATCAGATCAGTTGTATGAAGGGATTGGTATTCCTCGTCATCCCTCCAACTTCTGAAAGGAGGGGAAAAAAGCAGTGTACAAAGGAAAGAGTTCTAAAGAGGAATTATTTTTTCTTTTTTTTGTGTGTGTATATGTGAGGAAACTTTTGCAACTAAATTCTTTGAAAAATTAATCACGAAAGTTAGATGAAAACTTTCAATTCTGGGACAGGATTTTCTCTAAGTTTAAAATATGATATGCACTGCAGAGAGTATCATTAATGTGATAACATTTGCGGATAACTGATTTTCAAGGACCACCAGAAAAGAACTCTTCTACAGCTGGCTTGAGTAGGCAGCAACCTAAATGTAGATGGCATGCTTTTTTATGTCTTTGAAGACAAGGATCACCTGCTCTGATTATGCTCCCTGCTGCTGCCATCAGATTTTGCCTACATCCCAAGAGAATTGGGAGCCACTGGGACATCAGTAAGGTACTAGGGACAGCTAGTAACTACAGGTAATTCTGGCAAGAAGACCAAGCTAGTAGCCAAAGTAGAAAAACTTTCTTTTGTCATCAAGTGGCAAAACTGGGATAAAATTATCTTTATCCACTCCTATGTCTGTATGTGTGTGCTTAAACCAGGAAGAGTAAGGCTTGAGATTATAATGGATTCAAGACAGAAAAGTGAGGCAAAATATTCATTATAAAAACTGAAAGCTATTATATTTATGAATTTATGTATTTCCATGCTTGTTAGTATAGTCTTTAGAATATATTCTCAGCTTGTGGGTTTTATTTTCTCATGAACCAACTTTAAACGGTTTGCATACAGCAAATGCTCTAAGTAGTAAATAAGCCTTTTCTGTTCTGTAGTACAAATATAACTATTTCCTTTTTGAAAAGATCCTAGATCTACACAAACATCTTCAAATTCATGCACTAAGATAATGTAAAGGGAAAATAGCTAGAGTTTTGACCATGAGATCTGAAGTAATTGTATTTATATGGTAAAATGAAACTTAGTGAACAACAAACATCCAAGGGAGGTGATAAGTATACAAAAGGGGAGGAGGGAATAGCTTTAAAGCAGTTACGAAGTTGCTTTATCAGAAAAGCTGATACCACATGTTGTCCTGTTAGAAAGTTATATCTCTCAGAACTAATCTCAAATGTGCTTTGTAGCGAAAAGGACTGTACAAATGAAATCCAACAGCTTGTAAATGGAGCTCTGTAACAACTGATGCCAAGTTTCTCTTTTTAAGGGTTTTTTTAGTGGTTAAGAAACTGGCTGTATGGCCGCACCCACAGAGTGGTGGTCA
>NW_008608134.1:0-11344 GCF_000691845.1 Merops nubicus
GTTTGGGAGAAGCATTCTGTTTTGTTTGAGAGTTATATTGGGCAGAATTGACATAATATTAATCATGTTGGGGGGTGGGTCACGTGCAATGGTAATCCAGTGGCTAAACTCAAGTTAGACAGTCTTTAAAATCTTCTGTTTGTCTCTGGGGGCTTCTGCTGAGGATGACTTCAGGGTTTTGTGCTGAAAAGTGACTTTTAAGGAGCAGGGAGGAACCTTCCCCTGGTGCTCATTTGGCTAAGGCAGGATGAGCTTAGAGTTTTGGGTTGGTGGGCAATTCAGGTGGCATCTCAACACATTTTAGGGTGGATATAACTCAGCTGGGGCTCCAGTGTGGTGGTTAATATTTGCTAGCATGCTTATTTGCAGGGGAACCCCAATTATGGGGTGGTTGTGATGTCCTCGTGAGACGTTTTCCTGAAGGAAAACTGAAAACTGGTGTGGTGGCTCTTTGTGACTAGTAAAGGAGAAGAAGTTTGCCTTCTGTATTCCCTTTGTGGTCAGTGAAGCTGGAAATGTGAATGCTGGAGGAATCAGGGCCCTGTAGATATGACCCTGTTGGTGGCTGACTAATTTCATTTTGGCATCTTCTTCTAAACACACAATTTGTGTACAGCAAATGAAAACTGAAGGATCAGACTCTCTTGGCTGAGATTTTAATGCTGACATTTCCAAAGCAGGCTGCTTTTTAGAAAGCCTTTCAGAGTTCTTTCATGACAGAAGTGTTGTACAAGGTGTTGTACAAGGTTTCTACAGTGGAAGGGGAGGTGCTGGAAATATGTTGTTGTCCAGTGAAAATGGGTCACCTAAGGAAGTAAACCCCTTTGTCCTAAACACAGTTCTGGAGTGTGACTGGAAGTAAATATCCCACCTGACAGAATTGTTTTTCTTACTCCTAGTTGATCTCTTGGGACTTCTGAAGTGGAGATCAAACACAAACCTGTTGCAACAGAATCTGAAGCAGCTGATGAAAGTGGATGGTGGTGAAGTGGTTAAGGTAAGGAGTTAATTTCAGGAAAAATCAATTTAGGATCATGAATTTGCTGAACCTCATGTTTTTAATATAGGGATGTGGAATGCAATCCTCCTGTGTACTGCTGATATTTTTTTGTTTAAAAATATATTTTATTTTAAAAAATTAATATTAAAATATATTTTATTAACCATTTCTAAAATATATTTTATTAAAGGTAAGAAATACTGGGTGAGCCAAGTTATTTAAATTTACCAAGGCCACGAAATGATTACAGATACCTACATGAAGATGGATTCAGCTGTGGAAAACACTAGGCTGGGACTTTATTGAATGTGTTGTGATAGATTTAAAAGTGTCAAAAGGTGTTTTGGGGACAGGTGACCCTTAAGGGCCTGTAGTGTTGTCTCCTTCAGTGGGTTTTAATTTGGTTAATAGAAGCATAGTGAATTCCTCATCTTAATGGAACTTACAACATCCAAGAATGCTGACACTGTCCTTTGAGTAAGGTGAAATGAATATTTGTGTGATTTGCTTTTCAGGAAGGTTCTACCTGCTGCTGTTTTGTTTTGGATCATTGATAGCTAAAAACTTGTCCCTGATCCTCACTTCTGCCAAGTGTTGTCATAGTTCTGTCACTTTTAATTTCCCCTCTCTCTGTGCAGTGTTGAAATCATCTCCTTTCTCCCTGTTGAATCAGGATTTGAGCAGAACTTGATTTATGGACAGGACAGAAGAGTGAATGTTTAATGTTGATCTCTTCACTACTTTTTCCTTTCTTTTTTCAGAAGATCCCTGTTTGTGTTATCCATCTGCTACAGCAGTGTGCAGAAAATCTTTGTGGAGACTGCTGCTGTGCATTCATAGCATCTAGTTTCTGACTGTTCCTTTCTGTTCTTTCAGCTTTTTATCCTTTATGCTTTTGAATACAATACATGGTGCAGTCTGTGCATATCAAAAGGAGCACACGTGATAAAATGTGTATATATTTTCTGTTAAACTTTATTTTTTAAAAACCCCAGTAAAATACCTCTGCTGCTGGTGTTCATTTATCACTGAGCAGAGATCAGCCAAGATGCTCATTCTGTGATTGACTGTTTCAGCAGTGGATGGGAAGTGTCAATGTTATCTCCTTCCAGCAGAGGCTCTGACTCCAATAGCGCAGAGTCTATAGGATATGAGAATGTAAACTAGTCAACAAAAAATGGCTCATACTGGCTTCCTACCTGAGAAATGTTTTCCTGTCACTTTACACAACAGAAGCATCTGTCCTGTGTTCTTCTTGCTGTTACATGAAGTCCTTGGGAAACAGATTTAAAACTTGAAAGTCCATAGATGATGCCTGAATGTGAAGTAAAGACTTGATGGGTCATGAAGTGGCCTTCTGACCAACCTTTCTGTTTAAAGGGACTTAGCCAGGCCATGTTTGGGATCTGAGAGTACTACTTCCCTTCAAACCAAGACAAACTCCTTCTGTCTAAGGTCAAAACTGTGCTTTACTCCTTCCTTCCTGGTTAAGTGTACTTTATTTGCACATTACCTTTAATTGAGCAAATGGGACTGTGAGAAGGCCATCATTTCCCCCTCATCCCACCCCCCAAATCCTACAGTGAAATTATGAGCTGGATCTCCCCCACAATGAAGTCTAAAATCAACTACAAGCATTTTGTTCTTCTTTCCAATTTTTTTTTTAATCTTCAGATATTAGTAGCACAAACTGTGGCTCCACGTTCACTTCTTTGAGGAAGTTTTGAGGCTAATTTCTGAGATGGAACTCTAGATTTAGTAGATAGTCCCTGTGAGTCATGTTTGATCTATGAGACTCACTGCACAGATAAATATTTTTGAAGGAGGAAGATGGGATTGGGCTGTCTTTCCATTGCTCCCACAGTGTATATAGTATCTCTTTGTAGTTGCAGTCTTGGGAGTCATAGAATTGTTTAGATTGGAAAAGACCTTTAAGATCATCAAGTCCAGTTGTTAACCCACCACTCAACCATGTTCCTAAGTGCCACATCCACACAGCTTTTATTCAGATGTTCTTCCCCAACGATACCTTGTTTTGTCTACAAGACAAACGTTTTCACTTCAAGCCAGACATGCTGGAACAATCCACGTTGAACCCTTTCTTTCTCAACCAAAACCAGCATAAACTGAGGCCATCATCCATCCTCGTTCTGCCTTGGAGGAGCCCATGTCAGTTTTGGGTCATCTGGTGGAAGAAGCTGCTCAGGCACAGAATCCCACGCTGAAAAGCAAGCGTGTTGATGAGTATCTCTGGGCCATGGGTGGATTACTTGTTGCCCCTGGGAAGAATTAGAGATGCATAAACCAGCTTTTATCCCTCTGCTTTACTCAAATCCCCTGACACTAATCTGCTTTTACTTTCATGTTGCACAGATCAGGGTGTCCAGCCAGCTGGCTAGTGAAGACTCTTCTTCTCTTGCAGTGGTAGAGGCGTGTAGGTTTTGGGCTGGGGCAGGAGGTTGTGTGCTCTGTTTCCCATGCCTGCATGTGTGCTCTCCTTTGAAATGAGGGGTCTGAGCTGATGCAGTCATGCAAAGCAACGTGCTGTGCACTTCTCAGCTCCAAACTACTGAGGATGACTTGGTTTCTTTGGCATGAGACTCGGTTGCTTGTCTGGTTTGTGCTCTGAAACATCAGTTTTCAGAATCTGCATGATCCTGTTGACTGTTGAAAATAAGCTTGGAAATACATTTTTATTCATTTTGTTCATAATAGATTAAACTCCTTGTTCAGGTGTACCAAGTGTGATTTCTGACTTTTTCTATTTGAGTAATATGGATGTGTAGATAATCAACTTAACTAAAAAATAATTTGCTTAAAAAAAAGATGTTTTTCCCTTTGTCTGCTAACTTTTAAAATGCCTTTACTTGGTAAAATGCATAAATGAAAGCAAACATGTCTGTAAAAACCTGTGTGAAACTGGAATTTCATTTTTCCTGTAAAATGTGATGACTTGTGTATTTATTTGTAGTTCCTTCAAGATACATTGGATGCACTTTTTAACATAATGATGGAGAACTCGGAGAGTGAGACATTTGACACATTAGTGTTTGATGCTCTGGTAAGTTTGCATTGTGGATGGAATAAAATGTAGCTACTGTAAAGATGGGTAAATAAAACCAACATTTTAAACATAGAAGGAATTGACTAAGGAGAAAGATCTTCTTAGCCATTTATTTAAATTTCAGTGTTTAAAAATGATATTTGAAGTTTCGGTTGGACTTGATCAAAAGGGGGTTGGATGACATCATGTCATCCTCCCAGAAAAGATAGAAGCAATCAAATCTGGTCATATTAGTGGATTAACAGCAGAATTTATGTCAGTAAGTTTCCACTTAGAACAGAAAACTTATGAGCAAGAAGCTTTCAGAGGAGAGGAGGTTGTTAAAATATTGGGAGGATAATCGAAAGCCAAATCTGTGGGTTTTTTAGTGTTATTAATGTCTCTTATCTGAAAATAAAGACTGGTGGATGTACAATATTAAAGATTTTTTTGAGGATGGTGCAATGATTGCCTTATTTTTCAGGTATTTATCATTGGACTGATTGCTGACAGAAAATTCCAACACTTTAACCCTGTGTTAGAAACCTACATTAAGAAGCATTTCAGTGCTACGTTGGCCTACACGTAATCTTTACATTTACTTTCTTCCATTTGACTTAATTTTGGCACTATTGAGTTATTTGATTATGTAGATTAAAGAGGAATTTGCCCATGGGCTTGGGAAGGTGGAAGGTTCTTGCAGAAGACTGGAGATGTTATGTCAAGAGAGAAAGACATACTAGCAGTAGAACATTTGGTCGCTTGCAAGGAGGAAGTTTTGACTTTGTTGTGTTGAAGGAGGGGATGATTTGACAATTTCAAGAATTGTTTTGTAAGGAAAATACTCCTAAGCAATTCTCAGTGATACCTGAGAAAGAAGTCATGTCCATTTAAGATGTTCTACCCTGTATTAGCTGTGTTACTGTCAGTTTGGGGAGGAAGCAGTGAAGAATGAAAAAACAAAGGTCCATTTTTTTTTGCTGTCTTGAGTAGTTCTTGACAGTTTGGAGCAGCAGCAAAGATCCTATTAGTGTTGGAGGAAAAATATATAATGGATATCTTTACAGTGTTTGGAGGAAAACAAATTCAAAGCAGGAAACCTGTTGTGCACTTTGCTGTTATGCAGTCTCTATTATATGCCCAGAAGATGTTTGAGAAGTATTGATTCAAAACAGTCAGGGAGAATTAGACCTTTGGTCACAACTTTGATAATACATTTGCTTTAATGAGTTACAGCCACTGTTGCAGCCTTCATGTCAAATAGGTAAAGGATGAAGCATTCTCCAGCATCTGGTTTAGTTAGATTTGTGGAATTATAAAATGGTTTGGGTTGGATGAGACCCTCTGCCCACCTTTTGTTACCCCAGTTTAAGTAAAAAGATGTTGCATTGACAAGCTCTAAGTGGTTACTTGAAATTCTTCAACAGTTTACACCTATTCAGATAAGTGCCCATATTTCAAGATATGTCTACTCAATATTATTTCCTGTTAGTGGAGTATAATACTGTATTTACTTTTACTGTCAATGCTGGAACATAGAGTGTTAGGATGATTTACAATGGAATTGCTTGTAGTTGCATTAAAATTGTGATTTATATTCATTAGAAGGTAGGTAGCTGAAATGGTACTATTTTTTAAAATGTTTCACTTCCAAGTTTGATAGACCTTAAAATGTGGAATGAATTTCCAGCTGAGCTTATACACATTTTCATGAAATAAATTTCACAAGTTCTAACCCCAGATCCATGGGAAAACTTAACTAAAAGGGAAAACCTCTTTAATGAGGAAACTCATGTGTCTAAGTGAAATACAAGCACCCTGTTAGAATTGAATTATTTTTATTATCTTGATTATTAGTAGTAGTTGCACCTTTATAATAGCCTAAATCTGAATATCCTTAAATATAGAGCAGAAAATAAGTCTTACTGAGATATGCTGTATTGCTTATGTTGAATGGTGTTATGATCTCTGTTTTTTTCCTCAGGAATATATAGCTACTTACTAGTAAAACCAAGAATAAGCTGATTTTTAGCTTCATAATTTGATTTTCAGCTTGATGGACATAAGCACTTAGTTTTTCTTCTAAAACTGAAACCCTTCTCTGCGAGCACCCTTGTAACTCCTATGTGGTTTTGTATTTAACCAGAAAACTGACTAAAGTGTTAAAAACCTACGTGGATAGTGCTGAGAAATGTGGGATCACTGATCAGCTCTTCAAAGCTATGAAGGCTTTGGAGTACATCTTCAAGTTCATAGTCCGGTCCAGGATATTGTTCAATCAGTAAGTAATGTGACTGCTGAAATCTTCCTTAATTCCCATTGATGGTGTTGGACCAAAAGTGTCACAACTGCAACACTACAAGTTAAAAATTGCTTAATATTGTGCTGTTTCAGAGAGATCTGAAGGTGTTAGAACTTATTTCAGGAGACAGTCGTTGCCCAGGAGTTTCCCAGGGAGTGAGACTGGAAAGTGGAAGGAAAGAGCTGCAGAAATCTCCTCAGGAGTGACAGTATTTTTGGTAGGAGAATCGTTTGGGTTTCTCCAGAAGCTCTTTCTATGCCTGCAGTGTGACAGAGCCCTGCCAAGGGTGGTTGTCTGCTCCCCACTCCTGCATGGTGAGCTGCATGGAGCCTGTCTGCAGTGGGCATCCATCCATAAAGTGAAGCATAAATCCTCCTCCTAGGTTAATTTGGAAGTCAGTCCTGTGTTTCATACACCAAATATTAAAGATATAAACCAAGTTGATGATGCATTTGTCTTCACTTAGATTCAATCCTTTTTGTTAGCGATGGTAACAACCTTATTACAAGGGATTTATGTAGAGCTCTGAAGTTACCAACTCCACCAACCTTGCTCTAATTTAGAGATGGCAATTTATTTCTGTAGGAATCTTGCTGAGAGATTCATAAAACACTGAACGTCACTTGTACTCTTGCAGATCCTACAAATCACTTTAGAACAGGAAAAAAAAAATCATTCTCTCATGCTGCAGATTAGATTTACAGACAATATGACCCTCTAGCATTGGCTGTTGGATTTCCTCGTGCTAAAGAACTGTGAATTTGTGCTTAGCATTGGGAAGACTCAGCTCTCAATGACAAGGGATTAATGAGCAAAGCTACTGAGTGCTGAATGACACCGTGATTTGTTCTGCTGTAAGACTTAAATCCTGCCCGAGGTGTGTGATCTGAAGTGATTATGGTGCAGAAGTGTAACAGTGTTCTGAAATATCATTAGTGTTTTACTGGGAAATTGCAAGGAGCAAGCAGAATCTTCTATTAAGAAATATGTAATGTTTTTAACTTGATTAATATGGTAGTGGACTGAAGCTATGGAGCATTTTAATAATGTCATTGCAGGCAAGCTTCAGTTCTGGATAAGTATGTAGAAGCCTAGTTCATCTAGTTAAAGCCTGGTGACAAATCTATTTGTTCAATATATCACAGTTTATAAAGGTAAAATATTACAAATGAGCTTCAGAAATGTCTTTTGGGTTTACTTAGTAATGATCCCAGTGGTCATATTGCATTTAAGTCTTAAAACTTTGAAGGCAACGCTGGAAGGGTCAACTTGGTGTAATTCTGGTTTTCTTAGAGCTGCAGTGTTTTTGAGCATTATCAGGTGTATTAAATAAATCCATGTTAATAACTGACAGCAGAAACATGGTTGTGACTGACTGGTTTATTTTTATTACAATTTTCTTTGTGAAATGCAAAGCTTTTTGTCTGAAGCCGTTTGATTTATTGGGCTGTCAAGTTTAGTTACTCCTTCTGTTGGTATTAGTTTCACCTCCCTAATCTGTTCAAGGGACACCAAAATCCATTGTTCAAGCTGGGAGTTTACAAGTAGCTTGTCCTGCATAACCCCCAGTTTTTTAGCCTAAAAGAGAAATAGAAGTTTGCACAGCAAAGTAACACAATTTAATATTTTTTTCTGTGGCATTAATTTTCATATAATGATACAAATTAATTTGGCTATGAAGCCTCAAGAACATTCTGAGCTCCATGTTCATCTTAAGCCCCTTTCCACCTGCAATAAGTGATCCATCATGATCTCTTCAGACATGAAGACATTGTACTGTGACTGTACCTATAAAGTTCCTGGCTGTGATGCTCTTTGAGCTGCAGGCCACTTTCCAGACCTCCTTACCATGTGAACTCCAAAAGAAAATGAAGTTAGAGGGGAATTGAACTCTTGCTGGGAGCTGCTCTAATGGGTCTTGATGCAAAATGTTTAGGTGAGCTCAGGGACAGAGTTAGTGGACCTGAGGAGGGCTTTGGGAGCCCAGTTGTTGATTGCCTCCAAGAGCCTCTTCCAAGCTGACTGGGTAAGTGTGGGGTTTTAGTTAAGAGTCCCATCTGACATGTATGAGCACCCCTGTAGGGGTTTGACCTGGATACCAGATTCTCCTGGACTTTTTAAGCACTGGTCTGGTTTTTTGGCTCATGTTAAGTCTGTTATAGCTGAGTTTCAAGCATTGTGTTTGCAACAGCCATAAGTAGACGAGTCATATGTATTGGCAGAGGGGTGTGTGGATGTAACTGGAAGGCTTGATGTGGAGCTAGTGGTCTTCTCCCCCTCCCTTTCCATGTTGTAGTGACATTATCTCATCCTACACCTGAAGCAGAGATCATTCTGCATTGAAAATAGCCAAGAGTTTCAGGCATGTTCATTCCTGTGCTGTATTGAACCAGAGGACCAAGTTCTTCAGCTTGGCTGTGTATTTTTTTTTGCCTTTGGTGTTGCTTTGGTGTTTCAGGGCAGTTCCTAGCCTGAAACCATCTGGCAGAGAGAGGGAGAGAGAAGGGGTCCCTGTGGGCAGATGGGCTCTGACAGGTCCCACCTTGAAGGTGGAGGGACCTGCTTTGAGACCTTCAGCTGTAGATTCATCCTCCTCTGGCAGCTGTACTGACTGTGTAGGGTAAAGAAAAAATGGAGCCTTAACTAGTTCAGTCAGTGAGTCAGACATGAGAGCTGAAATGCATTTTAACTTCAGTGTTCCTTTCCCATGGAAAAAAAAAAGGCTTTTTTTTTTTAGCATGTAGTGGGCTGATATTTTTTTTTGCCTTTCTTTCAGAGTTTAAGGTCACCCACCTTAGGCCAGTGGTAGATTTTAATGATTTCTGGCAAGTTGTCTGGATGCTTTCTGGAAAAAAAACCACTTTTTTTTTTAGCATGTAGTGGGCTGATATTTTTTTGCCTTTCTTTCAGAGTTTAAGGTCACCCACCTTAGGCCAGTGGTAGATTTTAATGATTTCTGGCAAGTTGTCTGGATGCTTTCTGGCTTCCTCATCAGAGAGCTGCTTGGCATTGGTCCTCCCAGACATCTGCTAGCTCTTGTGCAGAGTGAAGAGACTCCAGCCCACTGCTTGCGTGGGCATGTGGAACTGGGTCACCACTGAGGGATTCACCATGACTTGGAGGCATAAACAACAATAGTCCATGTGGCATTTTACAGAGGAGGCTTTAAAATAGAAGTCAGTCTGGTCAGTCTTGACTGGAGTTTTTTTGTGGAAGAAAAAAGTTTGTTCAGTGAAGATCCTTGTAGGAATTCTTGAACTTGTATGTAATGCAAGAAATAATTTGTCATTTGAACAGATTTTTAAAATATAATTTCATTTTAGTTGGGTTGTGCTTATGAAACCTCATTATTTTTTCAGGCTTTATGAAAACAAAGGAGAAGCAGACTTCAGGGAGTCTCTGCTGCAGCTCTTCAAGTCCATCAATGAGATGATGAGCAGCATCTCTGATCAAACTGTCATAGTGAAGGTATGGACTTCACAGGTCTCCTCCTTGGCTTTAATTCTGCATCCTAAACCACAATTCAGTGGTCAATGAAGTGTATGTTTGTGTCTATCCCTAAAAGAACATTTTACCTCCAACATGTTTAACACCTAGTGCTCCTAATGAAGGGTTTGTGACCATATAAAGACTGTGCTTCAGACAAGTTTACTTCAATTGCTGCAAATATCTTGCATGCAGGTCTTGGGCTAAGTAACACCACACTGAGCACAGCAAAAATACATAGTGGGGCTAAAGCTGCTGAGTTTGAATATTTTAAGCAGAGAGGCTGAGCTTGTATCATCTGATAACAAAATAGGGATATTACATGTTTCAGAAGTACAGTATTTTCATTCTGTTGACAAAGCATCTCTCCTGGATGGAATTTGGGAAGTTTGAGGCAGTGACTTGGTCTGTGCTCTCTGGTGTTTTCCAAACAGGATGTTTTCAGATTACAAGGATTGAATGTAAGATTGGTTTTCCTGTGTCTCATTTGTGAGGCCTGTCTCAGGAAGGCAGATGAACAGGAGCTTTTTGTCTTTTTTCAACATATTAGGCCTTGAAAATCAATTAATACCCCCTAAAATAAATTGGATCATCTTCACCTGAGATGCAGGAAGAGATGACAAACTTCCAAGCAGAGGCTGGAGACTTCCCACTGCAGCAGTGTCTGTCCTGATCTGGATTTCACAGTCAGATCTCTGCAAGTCTGTGTAGGGCACATCTGCTGCGTGAGGTGTGCTGGTAGATGAAGCCCTGGCAGATGTGCCAGCCCAAGGAGTGAGCTTGTGGAGGCCTTTCAGAAGGCTTGACAAGCTTTCATTCATTATTCATTGACTTCATCTCCTTTGGACTCTAATTACTTACCTCTTAGAACACCTAATTGTTAGTATTGGCTTTTTGCAGCTTGTGAGATTGCTTTTAGTATGTTCTAATACCCACTGAAGCATGACAGTTTTTTTTTCAGTAACTAGAAATGTGTGGTTCCATTACAAAGAATAAAATTATTGAATAGGTGGATAAACATGGGGAGTTTTTTTTGAGAGAGCATCTTGCCTGACAAAGCTGTGGTGCCCTGGGAGGGTGTCGGTGACCTTGGAAAGCAGACATGACATTAGAGGCTTCATTCAGCCTCTTTAGCTGGGATCTGGAGGTTGTGGTTAAATACAGTAGTATCAACACCAAGTAGTGGTGAGGAACATCAAAAGGACCTCCCAAAACTGAGGGGGCTAAAATGGGAGCTGCAAGGTAGACAGATGTAAGGCAGCACATCCCAGAAAGAGCAGATGAATCCCTGCATCTCTGAGGTCTCTATTCCTCAGAGGTGCTTAAAGGATGTGATGGACCAGGGCTGGGAATAGTGCTCACCAGCATCAGGGAGAGGTTAATTTAAAGGAAAAGCTTTTCCTTTCTGAAGCTTGCTGTCACAGGGCATCATGGAGACAGTGGCATCTCCATCAGTGGCATCTCCTGTAGCCACCACTGGAGCCCCAGGTGCTGGGCTGGAGAAACCCTGTGT
>NW_008608134.1:11375-12422 GCF_000691845.1 Merops nubicus
CTTTCTTCTGCTGTTGGATCCTCTCAAGCTTTGTAGAAAAGATCAGCAGATAAGTTGCAAGGTCCCTGTGCTGTGCCCTTAAGATCAGTAGATCTAACTGCAGCTATTTCAGGCTTTTTTTTACTGGTTTTAATATATTTTTTTTAACTGTTTTTAATATATATTGAAGAAGCCAAATAAGTGTATACAAAACAAGTCTGTCTAGAGAGATAAGAAGTTTAAAAGACCTATACAGGAAATTAAGGTGCTCCACATTAGAAGAAACAGATTCACTCTGAATCTCAACAGAAACTCAATTCACCCATTTGAATTATTTCTATTTCTCCTTGCAAAAATCATGATCTGTCTTGATAGTTTATCAACATGAAGCAGAACTGCCACTGGAAAGTTGTTTTTTTTTTGCATGAAATGTTCCAAACTTTGCTTTTTGGGCTGGTTATACTGAGTTTTTTTTTTTCCCCAGCCTGTCTGTGAAGAGAGTAGCCTTCAAGCTGACACTGTGGGGGAGAATGAATGACTGCAGCCCTATGTTCTTAGCAGGAATCACTCTTTATCTATTCAAATATTTATGTCCCTGTGGAAGCTGATGAGCTGTTTCTGACCCTGGCTCAGGTCTTGAGTTACTTAATATTTTGCATTTAAATTGCCTTTTTTTTTTTTAATGTGAATTTTTCAAGGCTTTGGGTACGTTTAAAAAGGAAAAAAAAGTTTCCCCAAAAGAAAACTGTATGGATTGTACAAAGATTTAAGGTTGTAGAGCACAGAAAGACTTGGAATTTGTACCTCTTTTAGGATTATTATTGGGGACATGGTTTAGCAGTGGGCTTGGTTAGAGTTAGGTTAATGGTTGGACTCAATCTAAAAGGTCTTTTCCAACTGAGACTAT
Source organism: Merops nubicus (assembly GCF_000691845.1). Classification (NCBI taxonomy): domain Eukaryota; kingdom Metazoa; phylum Chordata; class Aves; order Coraciiformes; family Meropidae; genus Merops; species Merops nubicus. The sequence continues at coordinate 12,262 of NW_008608134.1, forward strand.
TCTGTGGTTGTGGCTATTCAGAATTTCTTAGGCTAGGGGAGGGTTTGTACATGGGGTTACTTTGCAAACCTGACTTCTGTTTCAGCATTAATTCCATTCTTCTCAAGACTTAAAAGGCTAAAAAAAACCCCACACCAAACAAAAGAGCAAAATCCTTGTAA
>NW_008608134.1:12474-13871 GCF_000691845.1 Merops nubicus
AATTGCTGAGGACACATTGACCCCCAGTCTTGTGGCTGGGAAGGGCAAGGACCTGATCTTCTGCAGTTGGGGAACTTCATCTTGAGACTGGAGGAACCCCAGTGCTGGCTCCAGTCTGAGCTTTGTGGGTGCTCTTCATGGTCACTTGGTGGCTGAAGAACTTGTCACCTAGTCCTTAGGGTGTTTATTTGTGTGGTTGACCCAGTGTTTGCATGGAAAATCTGTATTTTTCTCCAAGTTTAAAGGTATTTCCTCTCATGAGCTTTTGGGTATTGCAGAATAGTCACAATTTAAAACCACTATTAAAAGGTTATTTTAAGTTTGAGTTGTACTCCTTCAGCTATGTATTTTTACAACAAATAAATAGCCATATATTCTTAAAATACAATTTAGTAGCATTTTTACCACTTAATGGCCTCAAATATGGTGCCATCAAAACATTGAAGTGTAAGAAGAAATAAGCCCCTCTTCCATCCTGGGCTGTAAAGGCAGCAAGAGTCAATCCTGTAGGAACCCTGTTAGAAGCTGTGTGGTATAAATTAGTGTTCAAAACATGAATTTTTTGTGTAGTTTGATATAAAATATCCTTGTTAGGGGTTTTTATTGTGTGCATGTTGACTGCAGTGCAGGCATTCAGAGGCTGCCTTCTACACTTCATTTTTTCTGTGCTGTTGAAACTGGAGGGGGAAATTCAAACAGTTCTTGGAGCTGACAGATGTTTTGGTCACCCTCTTCCTGCATGATGGATGGTAGTGGGCTGCAGAGTCTGAAAATTGAGAGATTCCACTTGGTTTTTTTGGGGATTTTAAAAATCCCTTGCTTCAAGTCTGCAGCATTTGGTACGTGCACCTATTTTTCATGGTTCCAAGCGTGGTGAGCCCTCCCTGGTTTCAGCCCTATTTTCTGCTAATTGGTGCGTGATAATTATTTCTTTAACCTTTTCCTGTTGCAGCACGAGCTCAGCTGAAGCCTGGCATGATGTTTCGAGCTGAGATAAAAATGCAAATGTTTCCCAGTAATTTATTCTTGCATCTCTTTGAAACAAGGGCAGTTGAGGCAGCTGCCTGGAGTCTGGGAGGACTGTCTGATTCGGGCTGTGTTTGCATGAGGGAGCTGAACTGTTCTCAGCAGGGTTCTTGCAGCTTGCTCTGATGTTTGCTGTTCTCTGTGACTTTGTGCTGCTCTTCAGGAAGATGGAAAAAACACTGGCTGGTAGCAGAGTTAGTTCTTTGTGCTTTAAATGAACTTGATAAAGGAGGTGTGTATATAAAATTATCCTGTAATGTGACCACAGAGGGCCACGCCAGATGATGATAACATTCCACTAATGTGAATTCTCTTGTGTGTGTGGGTTTTTTAATAATGCTTGTCACTTTTAACACAGGTTGTGTGTTTTT
>NW_008608135.1:0-237 GCF_000691845.1 Merops nubicus
AGCCGGTTCTGTCCCTGTGATTAAATCGTGCCCCGCAGCCGGGAGGAAGCCCCAGAGCTGCTGCGTGTCCTGGAGCCACCGTGCCTGGGATCCCGGGATCTGGGACTTGGGCTCACGATCCTGCCAAGTCAGGTTCAAATCCCAGTGGCACTGGGGAGGTCTGGGGACCCTCCCAGCCCCCGCTGTGACGGGAGCTTCCCCTCCAGGAGCCGTTAGCAGAGCGGGTGGTGTGGTGGG
>NW_008608135.1:308-1729 GCF_000691845.1 Merops nubicus
GTGTTTGTGTGTCCGAACTTCACAGTCCTGGGGTAAGAGACTCGGTGGTTTCCAACTGCAGGGGCTCAGCAGAGCACTTGACTGTTGAGAGTTTGAGGTGGCAGCTTGGTTTTATTATTCTTCCATCTTATTTAGTGTTTCCTTCTCGCTGTAACATTTCAGTGACCAGGTTTGTGGCTGCTTACAAATTCCTTTGCTCTCAGCTTGCTCGTCCCCACTGCCTGTAGCCCCAGGCTGGGTCCTCCGACCTGCTCTCGCTTTAAAAGTGCTCAGCCCTTCTCCCCAGCTCTGCAAAGCAGGCCCTGTGCGACTGGGATGCAGGGAGGGGTTGTCTGGGTGCCTCCGAGGATTGCCTGGCCAGCCAGCCCAAAATCCCTGGCACCAGACCCCGTTACATCACCCCCCATTTGATCTTGCAATCTGCTTCCTCAGTGATGAGCTGCTTCTCTCCTCCTGCTCCCAAAGAGCTTGCTTGGGGCAGGGCAACACTCACCCAGGAGGTAAAGTCTGAGTGCCGACCCAGCCCAGTCCTGGGCTAAAAAAGTCCCTCTGTGGACTGATACTTTCCTTTTTTCCTGTTAAAAACTTTGCTGGGCTTGATTTCTGTAGTGAGATGCACACACCAAACCCCTCCTGCTGCCTGCAAGGGCTTTATTTCTGCATATGGACTCCGCCAAGTTCCCCAGTGGAGCTGTGGCCACTGCACGTGCTGCTGGAAGGGCAAGTCCTGCAGAAATTCATCTCCTCAAAGAACACCGATGGCTCTCCACTGCTGGCAGCCCTCACCACTCATCCTCATCCTCAAGTCCCTGCCGGTGGCATTGCAGATGTGTAGAACCTTCTTGACCTTAGCTGTTCCCTTCCCTGGGCAAGCTGGAGAGGCTCTGGAGAGCATCCTACACGGGCGTCCCACCCACACATCCACCTGGGCATCCCCCCCATACATCCACCCGGGCGTCCCACCCACACATCCACCCGGGCATCCCAAGCACCACGGAGCCGTTTCGTGGGGCTGCAGAGCCCAGCAGTCACCCTCTGCTCCGGGTGGGTGCTCACGGCAGAGCACAGGGCTGGGGGTCCCACCTGGGCACCCTTCATGGGACAAGGTGGCCCACTGGGATGCCTCTTTGCCCAAACCTGGAGGCCAAGGTGTCAGCAGCAGTGCAGCTGCAGTGCGGCCAGCGGGCTCTGTCCATCCCCGGGGGCAGGGAAGCACCCTGGCAAGGCAGCTCCCTGGCTGTCCTACCACGGTTCGGGGCTGAGGCACTCTTTACTTTTTCTAGGTGAACAGAGCCAAACATTAACAACCTGCAGAGCTCACTTGAACATCAGTCTTTGCCTGCTCTGCTCCCAGGTTCCGCGGGCAGCCGCAGCCTGGCCCGACAGCATCTCCTGCTGCAGGCTGGGGCCCCCCCAGGCCT
>NW_008608135.1:1760-11939 GCF_000691845.1 Merops nubicus
GCTGGTGCCCTGCAAGTCCTGTGCTCCCCTGGCAGATGTTATCTGGGGAGGGAAGGTGGTTCAAAGGCTGTGCTGAGATGCCTGCTTCCCCACGTCATATCTTAATATAACCTGCTCCTTGCTCTGCACCTACACCCACCGTCAGAGCTGCTCTGCCAGCGTAAGGGGAATATTCCCTTATCCTGAGGGCCCTGAACGTGCCTCCAGTGACAGCCTCCCCCAGGCCTTCTCCATAACAACAACTCCTCCCCATTAATGTGTTCAGCTTGTGTGATGTGACGTGTCCTGTTTCTGCCAGATCCACCCAAACCCCTTTTCAACACTGAACAGGCTTAAAAGGAAAAGCAGAGGGTTTGCTGCATCAAAGGGAAGGGTTGAAAACCATTGCTACCAGACTGGGAACAGTTACAAAGCAGAAACTCAAAAATAAAAAGATGAATCCTTAAAATAAATCTGACAGTAGTTTCTTATCTTAGCAGACACGTGGGTCCTCTCCTGCTGCCTGGGTTTAGCTGCAAGAGCTGGGGGTGAAGCTCTCCAGGCTGGCGCAGGCACTGGGCTGGTCTCCCCAGGGTAGTCAGTCTCCTGTGGGGACTCCCGTTTCCTGCTCCCTTTTGTGGAGACTGAGGAGACTCTGGAGCCCTTCAGAGGCAGAGTCACAGAGGGGCAGTCAGAGAGGGACCGTTTCCCCCAGCTGCCACAGGACCCCAGCACGCCTGCTGGAGAAAGAGGCAACCCCAGCCCAGGCGTGGCTGCATGGCTGTGCTGCACCCGGGCACCCCAAAAACAGACACAGGCTCCAGCTTCCTAAACAAGCCCCTACAGATTTAAAACCACATTTCCTCTGCTGCTTCTCCGGGTGCCAGCTGGCCCTGGAAATTCCCGGGTGCCAGCAGCAAAGCTGCTCTCCCAGTCGGAAGCCAAGGTCCAGGCGAGCCGTGGTCCTGCCCGGCTCCCAGCCTGCCCTGCTCACAAGGGTCCTGCTGCCCCAGCAGGAGAGGAGGAGGCTGCACAGCCCGAGACATCCATCCCCTCCAGCTCCTGGCACCGTTCCCTGCACGGTACACACGAGCCCACGTGCCCAGGGGGGCGCAGAAGGGCCGCGCGTGGCTACCTGGCTCCAGCCCAAAGCCAACAGCAAAACCATGAGTAACTCCTAGACAGCTGGGCTGAATTCACGGGTAATAAACTCATTTATTTACTCCCCTTCCCTCTTTTATTTTGCAGGGACACGGATGGAGATTGTAACAGCTTTTCCCCTAGCTGTGCACGGCAGGCTGTGCTCCCAGGGACGAGGGGCTGCACGCCAGGCACCGACCTGACATCGGGAGCAGACTTTTGGAAACATAAGAATGACCGGCTGACCACCTAACTCAGCACCCCTCTTCCCAGGGGGGTTACTCTAACCTTGGTTTAGGAAGCCTCAAACGGACAATTACAGAATATTTTGCTCTTCCAGGAAGGTTTTTTTCCAAATCATTTTCTCCGTTTCTTCTGAAGTCTGTGCTTGGAGGACTCGCTGCCACAGAAATGTTGCAGCACCCCAGCCCTGGCTCTGTGCTGCAGGGATGTCCCAGCCAGCCACAGCTTCTCCTGGGAGCCCTGAGCGAGTCCCAGTGCCGTGACTCAAACACAGTGGTGTATTAAATGTGAGGTCCTGCCCCCAAAGCAGAGCTGCAGGGCTCAGCAGTGATCCAGCAGCCCCCAGGAAGGTCCCCGTGGCCCTGGCGGGGGTGAGCTGGGGCAAGTGGGGACAGTTGGGTGGAGCAAGGGGTGAAGCCACTACTCACCTTCAAGGGCTGGTTCAGCTCCTCTCACCGCTGCTTGCTGGAGCCCTGCTTTGGGTTTATTCCCCTCTTCCCCTGGGGGTTTCACATGGATTAAGGAGAACAAGGTTCAGAAGGATGCTGGAGATCCTGTAGCACGAAGCACACTGCAGGGAAATGAGGGGGGAACTCATTGCAGCAAAGGTGCTGGTGGCATTCAAAGGCCAAAGCTGCTGCAAAGTTTGCCCAGACCTGAAGATCTGAGCCTGTTCATGTCCAGAGATTGTCCAAAACAATTGTCTCAGCCCATGTCCTCCTCCCAGGAGGCCCAGCCACGTGCTCCTGGCTGGAGGTGGGCTGGAGGTAGGACTCCCACCGAATCCAGAGGGTAACCCAGGGGAATACGACCCTCAGATTAAACCAGTTCTGCAGCACAGTGTCCACTCCTACGTGCCACCTTCTGCTCCTCACAACCTGCTCTCAGGACAAAGCTGGGGGACAGGTCGCTGTGGCTCCCCAGGCTGGGGAAGGACATCTGAGACAGCACTTGGGGTCTGGTCACACCAGCAGCCTTCACCTGCTTGCTTCCCGTGTTGGCAGACACCATCTCCAGGCCACCAGGCTGTGGCCCTTCAGGCCATGCCCGTGGCTGCCTGGAGCAGGTGCTGGCAGGGATGGGGTTGCTCACAGCCTTCTCAGTCCCAGCCAAGAGGAAATTTGGGTTCACAATGCTGGAATTTGCTGTGTGTCTCTCCCTTGTAGCAGCGAGACCACTGTGCTTTGACTGGAAAAGCCTTCTCCGTATCTTCTCCCACATTTGGACCATTTGATGGGACTCTGAGAACTTGATCTTTCCCTCCTCCATCCATCAGGTGAAGCTGCTGCCATGGGAGGACTGGGGCCAGCCGTGGGTCCCCAGCAACTGCCAGCACTGCGCCACTCCTTACCTGGGCTCCATGTTCCACCCTGCCCCAGAGGACGTGCCAGCATCACCCCACCCCCTGGGCCAGGCTCCAAATGTCCCGGCTCAGAACTACCCCAGGCTCCCCTATCACTGCTGCTGAAGTGTCTCAGGTGGTGCTGATCCCCCCCGGAGCTGGTGCCAGGGGGAGGCAGCTTTCTCCCCGTGCCACCGTGAGCAGGCTGAGCTGGGAGGCTGCTCTGGAGACCCGGAGGGGGCCAGCTGTGAGCCAGCTGGGAGGTATCTGCTGCATCAGCCCCGAGTTTATTAACCTTGTTTGTCACCATGACATCAGAGCGCATCTTCAACGAGCAGCTTATCCGTCTTGCAGAGCACCGTGGCAATGTGTGGCGTGTTCTGCCAGCTCCAGGGGCAGGCCTGTGGCAGCAGGTGCCCCAGATGGGGGTCAAAAACAATACAGAATTTACCACAAGCCTGCAAAAAATCCGCTATAAGTGTCTTTGCTGGCAGGAAGGTTCTTGGAGTGGTGCCTGGGGACTCAGCCACGGTCAGACGCCCTTTTTGTGAGCCCTGCCTGAAGATGCTCATGCTGTGAGGGAAACAGGGCGGGTGCTGTGTGCCCCTGGCAGAAGGGAACCGAGGCACAGAAACCCAGTGACGTGGTGGCATTTTCCACACAGTATTTCCAGCGCTGAGGCCTGAGCTGAACTCCTCCACGAGCTGAGCAGCCGGTGCCTGTTGGGGAGCAGCGGGGCCAAGCTCAGCCCGGGCACCACGTGCCTGTCCTCGCAGGAGGTGGATGAGGCCGTCTGGAGCTGTGCTGCACTGCCCATGGCACGCTGGAAACCAGCCCGAGCCTGGGCTGGCGTCAGAGGAGGAGGACGGGCGGAGGGCTGGGGGTGCTCAGCACCCCACGGCGGTGTCCAGCCAGAGCCTGGCAGGTTGCAGCAGGCAGGGACCCACCTGGCCCTCCTTCAGTGGGGCTGGAGGAGCTGCCGGGCGGGCCCTGTGGGCAGCGAGGCGCTGGCACCGCAGGAGCAGGTGGCCAGAGCAGTGGGCACCGTGTGGCACGGGGACCAGCCAGGGACAGGTGGCTCCTGCTTGTGCTGACCGCTCGCCCAGCGAAGGGTGTTACCATCAATGGGCAAAACAACAGCCAGATCCCTCCCTCTGGCCCTGAATCACACAGGAGAGAGCCGAGGTGGCCAGGCGCTGGAGGAGTGACTGGGCTGAGGGTTCACTCGCAGCACACGATGCGGGGAGGGCAGTGAGCTGACTCAGAAACCAGCCCCAGGGGAGGGGGTCAGCCAGGCAATCAGCCCCACCACGGAGGGACTCCCCAATCCTCCTGCTGTCTGCATCTTGTCCCACCATCACTGGGGACTCTGCTTGCTGTGAACAGTCAGGAAACCCTTCCAATAACTGGAATCCCCACACAGCACATCTACTACATAGACAAACTTCCCCAGCTCCACTGCAAGCAATCAGCTCTTATGTGATCAGCCTGGGGGTGGGACATGATGTCATGTGGGAGGTGGGGGCAGCTGGTGGTCAGATCCTGGGTGAAAACCCATCAGGAGGGGCTTTCCTGCCTGGTTGTGGACATCATCCATCTGCCAACCCTCATTCAGGGCCGGGGGTTTAAAGCCAGCACTTCACACCTTGTGCTGGGCTGGGATCTGCAGGGGGAGGAGGGTGGGGGGTGGCTGGGGAGAGCCACCCCCCCCGCCACGGGAGGGCGCCCGGCCGGCTGTGGAGCCCTCCCCACCCAGCACAGGCAGGCTCACAGCTGGTGGGGTGCGTGGCCCACAGGCCAGACACGGGCTCCTCCACGGAGTGCTCTACCCTGTATAAAACCTGTGTTTTCATTCCCAGAACGAGACCTATGGGCTCCATCACATTTCATCAACTCTCCCATGACCTTTCTGCCCTTGTTGCCTCTTTTTTCCTTTTGCTGGCTGTGCCTCAGTTACCTGCCTTGCCCTGGCAGCCTGTTGAGCCCAGGCAGAAGCTGCCCATGGCTGTTAATCCTGACAATTAGCGATGACATTAAAACCCATCTAACAAATACACCCGGGTCTGTGCTGTGCACAGACTGAGCCACCAAGGGAGCCCGGAGAGCACAGCACTTCAGACATCCAGGATGCAGCTAGAACCATCCGTGGGATGCCAGCTTCTAATTTTAAGACACAGTTCTGTTGTCCTTTTACTCAAAATCCGAAGATGCTGGTGCTCAGTGGGCAGTGCTGAGGGAGACACCTTCACAAGCACACTCATCCTCAGTGGGAGGAAGGAGATGCTCCAGCACAGGGTGGCTGGGACACAGCAGGACAAGAAACCTGCATGTTCCTCACCACCCCCTCCTTGTGATCACGAGGAGGGTCCTGCATCTGCTGAGATGCAAAACATGCTTCTCCTGAATCTGTGCAGCTCGTGGAGGTGGAAGGACGTGATGAAAAGTTATCCTCTCCCTCACCGATCTGTGAAACCAGGAACAAACCAGCATTATGTCATGAAATGTATTAAAAAGCCTGTAAATACCATGACATTATCAGGGTAAAATGCCAGAGACCATCATGTCGTTATGGCTTTCAGCCAGGCTGAAATTGGTTCCCATTAGCGGCGCGGGTGGCCACGGGGCCTCTCCAGCCCCTGGCACCTGTGGAGAGCTGTCCCTGAGCTCCGAGCCACAAGGACAGAGTAAAATCTCACTTCTGTAGTCAAAAGCACTAGTACATTAGGTCAAAAATTTGACCTATCGTCACTAAGCCATAGAACAGTATCAAGCAGGCTCTGGAGTATGTCAAAAACCCCAGCAGACCCACAGCACAGCGGGAGCCAACCTGGAAACAGTTAAAGCAGTGGGTTAGGTGGGCAATGAGGGGTGCCAGGAAACTTCGTGGTACCTGGTAGCAAGTCATGGGTTTTTCTGGGGTTTGCTGCTGGGGGCATCCCTCTGGGGATGCTGCCCCTCGGTGGGACTGGAGAAAAAGGAGTTGGGTGCTCTGGGAGAAGGGACAGTGAGAGCTGGGCTAGTGGGAGGCAGCACAGGGTCCGGTGGAAAACACAGGTTGCTTCCAGGTTTCTGAGAGGAGATAGTAACTGGATAGTTGTGAAAAATAGTGATAACCCAAAAAAGAGAGATGAGCAGTGGGGAGCTGTTTAAACTGAAGCAGCATTTGCTGCTGCTGCCAGGGCTGCAGAGCTCTCACCAGCACCTCTCACTGCGCCAGTTTTCTTTGACAATAAGATCAAGGCAGTAACACTTCTTTTCAAATACTTCTTTTAAAATACTTCTTTAACAGAACTCCTTTAAACTCCTTCTCAAAAAGTGCTTCTCACATTATACTTGATGTTTTTTAAAGTCTCTCTTTTGCAGCATTCCACTTAGAAACTCCAAAACAACAGAGGCGCTAGCACAGGTTGCCCAGGGAAGCTAAAAAATCATTTCCTTGTCCTTTCCACAGCACAATCACTGTTTTACTCAGAGTCCTGCCTCCTGGGGGTGTTTTCTTGAAGGCCTGCTCAGCAGAAATCCTGCAGGACCAGCGCAGTGGCTGGGTCCACACGGGGCACTCACTGGTTGAGGTGTTTGCTCTGGTTCTGCATCATGCAGAGCTGTCACTCTGCACAGGGCACAGGGCACCCGGCAGGCACTTTTGAGGAAGAAAATCATAAGACACCAGAGCCTGGCAAAACTCACCTCAGTTAATGGTACCGTGGCTCCAGCTCCTGCCACGTGGCTCATTTTTTTTTTTGCTGCCTGGTTTTATTCTTGATTAGCTTTTATTTGCACTACCAGCTTCTGCTGGGCTTTAAAAAGTGCTCACTAAAGGGTGGATTTTGTAACCTGCGGGTTGCAGGCAGCAGCTCCTGGTGGTGCACCAGCTTGGCAAAGCACTTCTGTGGGATTTATTTTAAGCACGTGTTCAGGACCATATGCTGAACTGTTTTGCCAGAGCTAAGAATGCTTCTGAAGCTGTTGAGAGTTTTACACGTCCTTAAGCTATTCCCTGAATCAAGCCTGAACTGGGTTAGTTTGCAGCCTGCTCCACCTGGGAGCAAGGCTCAGATCCTGCTGGGTCAAAGGGGACAAGAAATCCTGCAGAGTCTCTTCTTCTTCACTCAGAGGGTTGACTTTTCAGCATTAAAAAACCACTCAGGGTTACCACATCTTTACACTGAGATTTTCACTTTAAAAATGGTGGGAGCAGAGTAAGTGATCAAGCACAGATAGTCAGAAACTCCACATCACATCACACCACTGGTGTCCATCACCCTCACCCAGAGAGCTGCTCTGTCTGGTGAGACTGGGTCTGCCCTGATGCTTTGCACAAGCTTTGGCACATCACGGCACATGTGCTCCCTTGGGGACATAGTGACCACAGAGGAGACCAGGGGAATGAAGCACCCACATCATAAACCTGAGAGGACCTGGCTGGCAAATCAATATCCCTGCATTTTGTTATGCCTCTCAGGTTTTGATAGTTGGATATTTATGTCATGAGGAAGCCAAGGTGGGAGAAGAGACCAGGGAAAACCAACCCACGGGGCCACTCTGTGTCGTGGCTTCTCCTTCTCCTTCCCCTGCACAAATCCAGCTCTGTGACGTGCTTGTCCCCAGACCCCAGAGGACCTGCAGGGAAAACACTGTCAGTGTGGTCACTGCTCTTGGGGGTGGGGTTTCAACTTTGTTGATCGATCTGTAATAAAAATAACCAAATGCTACAAAGCAGCACAACCCTCTTTCTATATTGACTTCACTTAACTTGCTCGAGCTTTTCTGAACACAGGCACTTCTGGAGTTAGAAATTAAGCATGAAAATTGCTTTGTTGAGTTTGTTATGCAAAGTTTTCTGAGCGGTGGGAGTCCTGACTGCAGGAGCTGAGAGCAATTCTGGAAATGGGTTTTGAGGACCTCCCTTTTTTGAGGACCTTTGCAGCAGCACGAATGTACTTTCAGTGGCAGAATATACAGAAGCTGAACACCTTTTGCTAAAGGCTTTTTAGAGCTGACTTCTTAGAGCTGGGTCATCAAACAGACTTAAATCTAATCAGTTTAGTCCAAACATCACAGTGCCACCACAGGGAAAGGAAATTTTCATATTTACTGCACAGAAAGGATTTAAAGTCCCTAAACTGAAGACTGAGCCCACATGCAGGCAACATCTTACACTTGCTGTCCAGAGTGGCTGGTATCCACAGCAGGAGACACTAGCAAAAAACACAGAGGGAGAGGGACTCACTAGGGAAGTGTAAGAACAGAATATACACAAATGTGAAGCCCATATGTTTTGTCACGAGAACCTCATATTTGAAGAGCAGCCCAGAATGAGGGCTTTTCTTCCAAATTTGAGCTAGAAAAACCATCCCATTTTGCTGCAAGACGCAGCCTACTACCACCAAAAAGTGTCCCTGCCTGCCCAGCTCAGCCCTGAGCACGGGGCAGTTGGACAGCCAGAGCTGCCCAGGCACCTGCTCATTTTCCACTCAGCAATTTGCTGGAATTAAGTATGTTGGGGCACTTATCTGGGGTTTCTGGACATCCAGAGTGCCTTGGAAGAGTAGTTCCAGCAAGGCTGCTAGATATCTGGAAAATTCATGGTAGAGACCTAGAAAAATACATCCACTGTGGCTGCCTGGAGCAGCTCCTCAGCAGGACCAAAGGAAATTTTGCAATCTAAACTAAAAGGGGACCTTGTGAAGAGTCTGTGACTGTAGGCTGGTGAGGAGAGACACTCCCCCAAACTCAGCTCTACCAAGCCACAGAAAGCCATCGAGTTAAGCAGCACTAAGGAGCTGGTACCTCCCAAGGAGGGTCCTGTTGCTGAGCAGACACACACTGCCCCCCGCCGTGGGACCCAGACCAGGGAGATCAACACCAGGCAGCTTGGCAGGGAGCAGAACAGCAACAGGGTTAAACCAATCTATTGCTCTGTGCCTTGCTCGGCTGAGGGACAGGACCTTAAGATGTGCTGACATGGCTACACAGTTGGCTGCTCATCCTATAAGGATGCATTTGCCCTAATATTAAGGGACAGGATTTTAACTAGAGAGGAAGCAGCACTGAAAAGGTTAAGAGACTAGACTCTCCAGCCTCCTTGTGAGCAAAAAGGATGGGCTAATTTAATTATGAATGGAGTAATAAAGAAGTGGAAATATGTAGAAGAGGGACAGAGGAGGATGAAGCAATGAACAGCCCTGGCCCTATAAATGGGAGGTAAAAATAGAGCACAGAGATGTCATCCATCTGAGGGCTATTTTCAAAACACCATGTCAAAAGAAGCCTCAGACTGACCTTTTTGGGGAGAGATGGCAAGTGTGGCAGGGGGCCCCACCAAGAGGCACCACCACGGGTGTGAGCACTGCCCGCGTGGGCAGCGGGCAGAGGAGATGGGTCGGGTGGAGGAGCTGGAGCTGCTGCATGGTGTCCCTTGGCTTGGGGAGTTCAGAGCTTCTCTCAGCCCTTGCCTTTCTTCCATCTCCTACAAGGCACACAGCCAGAGATGGCCGCTGTCGAGCTGCACGTGCTGACCAGGACCGTGCCCTGGCTGTTTCCTACTCCTTCTGCCCGTAGGCTTTCCTCAGAGCTGCTCTGTCGGGGTAGAAACTCCCTGGAGGAGTTTCTGTGGGATATCAACACTTTGCATCCTGTGAGTTTGACTCACGTTCAGCCACAGGCACAGCAGAAGAGCAGCACGACAGCGTTTTCTGGACACACAGTGAAAACCACTGATTTGTTTTGCCTCCAAAGTGGGGACCTCCAAGGCCATGTCTTCTGCTCCACCATGGCCCTTGGGCCTGGCTGAGATGCCAGTGAGCATCCCACCCAGGGCACGCAGCATCCATGGTCAGAGAAACTGAGGTGTGCATAGGAAAGGTGGAAACTTGCTGTGATGTGAGGAAGAAGAGAGCTGTGAAGGAGAAAGCGGTGGGAGAAAAGGGATTTTCTCCTCAAAGAGGTCAGGGCACTGTCTGGGAGGGAGAGCAGGAAAGCTCAGCATGCCCATCAGCTCAGAGGAGCACGTCCTTGGAAGGCTGAAGAGTGGCTCAGGAGATGACAGATTGCTCTGTGGAGATGGAAGCAGCAAGCCAAAGCCCAAGGCAGAAATTTCAACTTTCAGAGACAGGATCTCCTAGAAACCAGACCAGAAGAACATTTTTTGGGAGGTGGGCGTTGCTCGGTGAAGGTGGCAGCATGCTCTCTGCTGCAAATCCCTGGAGGCAGCCCAGAGGTTTGCCTCTGGCCAGGCACGTGTTGCTTATTCCTCAGCCAGAGCTGCACAGAGCTGGCTGCAGATGGGGGCTGCGGGGGGAGGATTGGGGCTTTCCCTCCACGTGGTCTGGCCCTGCTCTCATTTCGTGGCATCTGAACCATGCCTCGCTCTAGTCTTTGGCCGTTTGGTCTCCAGATCCGCGGCCAGCAGGCAGGAAGCTCCCAATAAGCTGTTAATTGCCCGCGTAGCCTTGTTGTGAGGGCAGTGCCGTGGG
>NW_008608136.1:0-6046 GCF_000691845.1 Merops nubicus
TGGCTCCGCCCCGGACCGGCGGCTCCGTTCCCCTCCGGGCGCCAGCAGAGCTCGCCTTCGCCCCGCACGCCGGGCCCGTGTACTCCGTGAGCTGCTCGCCCTTCCACAGGTGAGTGCTGGAGGTAACGCCGGCCCTGCCCCTCGGAGCCAAGCGCTGCCCGGCTCTAAACAGGCGTTTTACAAACAGCCTGCAGGGGGGCGTGTCCATGTCCTAAAAAAAGAGTCACCTGCCGTTGGGAACTTGATGGAGTAACTTCCCGCTGTTGGAGAAGCACCATCCCCTGGCTCTGGTGATGCTGCACGTAGGCACAACACGAGTAACTGCACCCAGGGCAGCATAGAGCATTAGCACCTTCCCTACATCATCTGAGACGTTAATATTAAAAAGCAATTTTAAAAATGAGGGGAGAGAGATGAAAAAGTAATTTATTTGTCCCTGCTTAAGTGATCCGCCCATCAGAAATCTTACCAGCAGCTGCCTGGATTTTAATTAGAGGCTCCCATCTCTGCCTGCAGTTACCCACCGTCCATGGCAGAGGCCCCAAGCCATGTTTCTGTGAAACATGCTGATGGCCCACGTTTGCATTTAATTTGCATGAGACAAACAGCTCGAACAATGCTCGACTGTAGATCAGCACTTCTTGGGCATCCCTGGCCCACAACCCACCAGCAATACTCAGTGGACACTCATTAAGCCTAATTGAGGGCAGTAACAAAGCTGCATCTCCACAGCGTATGTCTCAGGAACAGCTGCCTTGGGAAGCACAGTCAGACCTTTGCAGAGCAGCACTGCTGGCCAGGGTCGTGCTCCTTCTGTGAATTTTGTTCTTTTATCTTTAGCCATAAAGCCAAAAAAGTTGTTTTTTGCCTTCTCCCTCCCTCAGGAACCTCTTTCTGAGCTGCGGGACGGATGGACAGGTTCACTTGCACTCCATGTTGCAGACACAACCCCTCGTTTCTCTTCAGCTGTCAGAGAAGTACCTGTTCTGTGTGCGCTGGTCTCCGGTTCGACCACTGGTCTTTGCAGCTGCCTCCGGGGAAGGCAAGTAACAGCAGGTGCCTCTTCTCAGACAGAAAATGAAGATTGTGCTGAGTACAAATTATGACAAGTCCGTTGTACCCATTAGCATTTCCCCCAAGCAGAGCAGGGAGCAATGTTTGTACTCTGCTATTAGTATAGCAAAGTGATTTCTGACTAGCAGGACAACTTCAGCCACGGTTATTTTTCACTTTTGATGACACCTTCTGTTGCCACCACCCTTCTTAGGGACAGAACAGGCCAAAACTTGCCCAGCTTACTGGGTACTGACATTTAGAACTAATGGTTTAAACCAATATTTTTTTCCTAGAAAACTGCCCAAACATTTTTGAGTTCAGGAATGAAGATTTCACAGAATTTGGCCAGCTGGCTTCAGGTCTGACAGCAGGATAGACCTGCAGTGCCGTGCAGTGATGGCATCTGCCACAGCTGAGACACCCTCAGGGGGAAGGGGAAACAGGGTACAAAGAGCAGCTCTTGATTTCCAGACAAGCAGACGCTGGTGTGCTGTTGAACACCCGGGATGAACACGTCCCTCTCTTGCAGGAGCCGTGCACCTCGTGGACCTCGGGAGGAGCTCCCGCAAAGCCGCCGTCTCCATCAGGCCGGCCGCGGGCGAGCGCCCCGTGTACTGCCTGGAGTTCAACCCCAGGCACAGGCAGCTCCTGGCAGCAGGGGATGCTGCCGGCACCCTCAGGGTCTGGCAGCTGAGTTCGGACTTCACGGAGCAGGGGCCCAGGGAGCTGCAGCAGCTGGAGCAGCTGGCGAGCGAGACCACGGACTGAGGCGGCAACACGAGCAGCGCCGTGAAGCTCCTTCCTGCTCTGGCTCCAGAAGCTGCCCACTCACCTCTTCCACAGCACTGGCCTGTAAAACACCCCGAACTGTCACAGCTGGAGTCTCATCCACCCAGCAGTTAATGGTGCATTTAGCCATTAAACAGGAGATATGTGGTTCGACCAGTAACTTTTATTGAAGCACACTGCAATGTTTGTTTTCCCTAAGAGTTTTAAGCTAAGCAGTTTAAGGTTACATCATAAAGTAACATTGATTATTGTAGAGCACAGAGAAAGAGACACATGCAGAGCTACAGTCAGCAAACGTGAGCATGTCCTTCGCATCTTTTGTACTAGTGTTTCAGATCAATTCACAAAGAGTGAACGTGTAAATTCTATGTAGTCGTAGGCAGAGGGGAGCTCCCTGCCCTTGCCGTCCATGTAGGGCTTCATGTGAGAAATGCAGTAATCGGCTTGTTCCCGGGTCAGGTTCTGAAAGACAAAGAGAGGGTGGAGGTGGAGGTGGGCACTGGGAGGCTGCCCTCCCCCTGCCAGGGGCACACGGCTCGGGGCAGAAGCTGGAGTGGCAGAACTACACCTGCCTGGCAGGGAGGTGCTCAGGCTGTCAGCACCTGGTTAAGGGCTGGAAGGTCTGACCTGAGCCTTCCCACCAAAGAGAAGATGGAGCAGGTAACTGATACAAGGAAGTGCAACCTCTTTATGTCTCTGCCAGCTGGTGGGACTGAGACAGGAAAAACTTGCTGTCTTGGCAGGTGATGTTCACACTCTCTAAGCTCAGGCTTGAATTTCTCCTTTGAATCACTGTCTGGAGAAACATCTCCCTCTAGTCTCCCAAATGATGAAAGGAAAGGATCAGTGTCTGAGGACAGGCCCAGCAAATGCACCCCCTCCTTCCCAGGCCTTGGAGCAGCTCTTCCTTTACTCAGCCCGAGCAGCTCTTTGGCAGTTAAAGCTTTTCCTCCTCCTCTATAGAGCCAAGAAAGCAGATGGGTAGGGCTGCTGCCATCACTTCTGTTTGCTGCAGAGGATACCCTGGCCACTTCAGAACTGACTCAACCACAGGGCCATGAACCTCCAAGCCATTAGTGCTGGGTAGCAGTCTGTAAACACAAATCCTCCATGTGTTCCTGCTGGGTCAGGACTTACTTGGTAGAGCTCCTCCTTGGTCACATAGGGCTTCCCCTCCGAGCTGAGGGCGCGGAACGCGCTCTCGATCTCCTCGCTGGATTTCACGTTCTCCGTTTCTCTGCTGATCATGAAGGCCATGTACTCCTGGAGCGAGACGTGCCCGTCCCTGCCGGCGAAACCCAGCCTGTCAGCAGCACTGCCCCAGCACCCGGGGCTGCCACGGCCCCAGAGGGGCTCCGGCTTCTCCACCAGGAGTGGAAGTCTGAACTCCGGAGACTGTCAGCACCAGATCGCTTTCTAAAGTGAATTTCTCCTTCACAAGTGTCAGTCTTGCCTTCCTAAAGACTCTTCCTTTGTTGTGGAAACAGCCATAGACTCTCCACAACAGAGGGAGCACAGATCTCAGGGTGAGAGGCCACCCAGCCAGCTCCTCAGAGGAGACTGATAAAATACTTCACAATAGGAAAAGAAAAGGTGCAGCCCACGTACCTGTTGGGATCTACAGTGTCAAGAATAGACTCAAACTCTGGGTCTGGCTCTCCTTCCTCAACCATAGGCAGGTCGTAGCCGAGAGAGCGCAAGCAGGACTTAAACTCCTGGTGATTAAGTCGTCCAGATTTGTCCTTATCAAAGTGCCTAAAACCAAAACCCACATTTTTAAGTGTCAGTTGGTGAGTCCTGAAAGCTATAAAGTGGGCTGAAAACCAGAACAGACTATAACAAGCCCACTATCCTGGACAAACGAGCTCCATTCAAACAGTTCTAACATACAGAAGCAGTAAGCACAAATTCTTTACTTTGCTCAAAAATCATTCAAACAATGGCCGTATTCCCAGCTGGAATTCATTGGCAGTCCCGGTTCCTGCACCACTGTGCCCAGGAGAGGCTCCCACTGCCGCGGCTGGCCCCGCCAGCCCGTGCCTCCCCCAGCCAGCAGCGGGTGTCCCTGGAGGCTCCTGCCATCTGGCAGAGATCAGAGCAGCTCAGCACAAAGTTGGGCCGACAACAAAGGAGCTACGAACAGATTGGTCAGAGAACCCCTGAACAGGAGCCGCCCACGCGCCAGAAATCCCCCCCCAGCATTCCTCTGGCACACGTCCCCTGCCACTCACTTGAACATCATGCTGAACTCCTTCAGGGCCTCCTCGGTGACTCCAGTTGTGTTTCTGGAAAAGAGGAAGCAAAGCTCATGAACAGTTCCTGAACTGCAGAACTCTGTCTGCATCAGGAGGTGAGGACAAAGAAGACATTCCATCACCACAGCTCAACAGGACGAGTCCATCTCCCTGAGCTCTCATCACGGCTAACAGCCAGCAGGAACTGCCTCCAAAGCTGCTGCCTTCATCCCTCTGAGGGGGGCCAGGAGAGGGTGGGGATTCACATGCTCACTACACTCCTCAGAGCAGAGGAGAGGCTCCTGAGCACAGACACGGGCACGGTGCCTCCTGTCCTGTGTCCCCCAGGTCAGACAGGCTTCACACCGCGTGGCGGAGGCCGTACCGAGCCTGAATCTGCTGTTCCAGGTTGTGCTGCATCCTCATCCCCAGCTGGTCGAGCTGGTCCCACTGCTGCGCCAGCCCCACGGTGCTGTGTTCTGTGTATTTGTTGTCCAAGATAAGTGCCTCTTCCATGGCTGCCCCAAGGTCCTCAATCTTCTTCAGCTGGCTCCTCATAGCTCGGATCTCCTGGTGCTTGCGCTGTTAGGAGGGAGCCAAGAGGAGAAAATGAAGGAGTGTAAAAACAAAACTCCTTAAAAACTCAGAACATAGGCTGGCAGGGTCACACTCCTCTTCTGCCTGGATTGTACATACATATGCTTGGGATTATAGAATACTGAATAGAACAGTTTTAAAAACAATGTCCTTCTTCACAGACACTACTGGAAACCAAGAGGGATTGCAAACCAGTTCCTGAGACAAAAACCTCTTACTAGGAAGCATGCTGAAAATACTGTATCTTCTCTGCCCTAACCCCACTCATTTAGAGAAAAGAACAAGGAAAACTACATCAGAGTGTTGTTTAATGACTTGTGATGTAAGCAGACATCAGATACGTTAATAGGTAATCCCACAGGCCTCTTCAGTGCTTAAAATGTGTAAATCCAGTAAGGTTTTGCCACACAATTACAGGCACTTCCACTCCCCCCATGTTCCCAGGTCACCAGCTGGGAAGGGTCTGCCTGGAGAGGTGAATGTTGCTTACCTTAGTAGCTTCCAGCTGTGATTCCAGTGTTCCTGATTCCTCCACCATGCAGGACCTAAACACAGAACCCCAGTGAGAAAACACTCTTCTCCCATGAAAATGGCAGGTGGGGCTTGAAATTAACAGTCCTTCCTCAGAATTAAAAAAGTCCTTACAGCAGTATTAGTCTCCTGTAGATAATTAAACTTTTTTTTTTTTTTTTGTGTTTTGTGTATTCTGACTCATCCTATTTCAGACTGACACATGGACATCTTGTTAGATTCTCATTTCTTTGTACAGTTAATTTCTAGCCCCATTGGAAAGGCGACACCATCAGCAGCCACACTTCATGCCAGACCCAAAGCACCCGCCTCACGGGAACTGAGGAAATTAGAGAGTTGGTGCAGTCCCACCCCGCCGTGCCCAGCACACACACACACAACTACAGGTGATTCACAGGCTGAATGCACCAGCAAGGTGCAGGAGCTCTACAGAGGTGTGTTACTTGGGGATAAAATGGGGAATAGAGACCTTGACAACTACTGGGTTTGTTTAAAAGTAACCTCAGTGTGGCATAATCTCTGCAGAAAACGAGAGAGCTCTCCCCAAAGCTGTGGCTGGTGGACAGTTGCCTTTCCCACCCCACCTTTTCTGTCCTGCACTGAGAAACTGAGGCACAGCCACTCCTCTCAGTCCAGCTTCCTCACTGAGCTCCCTGGCACGCTGCAGCCCCCACACCAGCACACGAAGATCACCACTGGGGTGATGGTCTCCAGGATCTACTTCATATGGACTAGCTACAGAAAGTCTCTGGATGCTGCTTTTTCCCCCTAAGCAACCTCTAAGGAGCTGCGTTTCAGAATCTCTGTCCTTCCAGGACGTGGGGTGAGAGTTCCTGCTG
>NW_008608136.1:6077-22700 GCF_000691845.1 Merops nubicus
AGGTGGGCACTGCCCTCTCCCCCTTGACTCTGCTATTTAAGTTCCTAAAAACTTAAGTCGCTGACACTTGAGTCACTACAACTGGGTTTTCATCCCCACTGAAATCTACCCATGCTTTGAGCTTCTTGAGAAAGGGACCTGAAGTGCTGAATCACTCTGCAGCAATGAGAATGCACTGAACACTGGGTGTTCTCACCACAGGTTGAGGCTCAGGTTCAGTGCACGTCTAAGGAGACGAAGCGCACGCCTGGAACCCTGAGTGGGAAGCTGGGAACCAGCCGTGGAGAGAGTCACCAGGGCAACAAACCTGCAAGCTGCCTGAGCCGTGGGGGTTAGTCGGAAGGAAAGCGAGCCTTGGAATTAAAGAGTGCGTTTGAAAACCAAAGTGAGGTAAGAAAATAAGAGGAAAAAACCTTCCAGATAGATCATCCCCAACTTCATACTGATAGACACGAATGACACGACGATATGCTATGCTAGTCAAAGAAAAGAAACCAGGTGAATTCCAAAAAGGAAGAAAGAAAGAACAGAGGAAAGAACACACCCAAACACGGCCACTGCAGCGGAGCCACACTCCAAGCCAGCACCACTTTGCAGCAAACACAAGCACTTGATGGAAGAAAATGATTCAAATGCTGCGTGCATATACATGAAAATCTTCTGTTACTATTTTCGTGCAAGTCACAAAAAAGTGAGTCTTGCTATGAGATGACTAGAAGCCTTACAGATAACTCATCTACAGAAGCCTTGAGGGCATTCTCCTTCCTAAACTCCAAATTCTCCCTCCTTCCCTCGGCAGAGGAAACCTCCTGCAGGCATCGGGGGCTCGCTGGAGGGCAGGGTGTGCACCAGGCAGCTCTTGCTGCAGCTCTGCCTGCCCTGAGCACAGCCAACGCCTCTCCCAGCTGAGGCTGTGTTTTTAATCTGTTCACGCAGAATGAAGGACAAACTCTGCCTGGCATATCAGCAGCCTTCTGGTAATTTGTTCAACAAAATATCTTGGCACGGTGATCTTGAACTCTGACCCTACATCTTTTAGTAAATGTCTCCTTTCTGTTCGCTCGTTCGTGGATACCAGAACTAATCTACAACACTACTTCACAAAGCAGCAGAGAGTTCAGCATCCGCTCCGGGGAAATCTGCTCGCTTCCATTAAACTGTGCAACAAAAATGGGGCAAATTATTTTTCTCTGGCAGAAACAGCGGAACGCAAGACACCGTGATCGTTACGGAGCAGATACCAAGCACAGCCACCTGCAAAGATTGTACCCTTTTATTAGGAAAAGCCCTCTCCCTCTCCCTGGGAGAGGCCCCTGCCTCTCTCAGCACCTCACCCCGGGCTGACACAGGCCTCTGCACCAGGCCCATACGCTGTTTGTTAGCATTTTACGTTATATGTCTCATTACAAAGCTTCCATTGTGCTGCAGACTTTTAATACTGAAGAAATTTAAATGGACAGACGCCCTCTCAGAGGGTTTGGCAGTCTCAAGACATTTAAAGGTCTTATTATTTCCTTTCCACTTCTTGACAAATGCCCAGCACGCATCCTCCTCAGGAATTATTCCCATGGACACAAAGTGGATTTAAAACGGCCAGCATCAAGCGGCTGGCAAACCCAGGGAAGGTCAGGGTTCATCTTGGGAGGTTTGTTCCCTCCTATCAAGAATATAATCTTTGTGAGGCGTGGTTATGCAGCAGATTAAAAGCCAGGCAGTTCATATTTGCACACTTTTAAAGATAAATCATTTCAGTAAAGCTTCATCATAGGAATCGTCCCTCCTCCGTATCAAAAATGGTCAAAACTGGGGCTCTAATTGTTCTGAGAACAGTTAAAATGGAAAAGTTTATTTTGCTAAGCAGGTCTCTGAATGGTGGAAAACGAGGCCCGTCAGCTGGTTTCCAGGGGCAGGCTAGCCTGGGTTCTCCAGTATCAAATTCAGAGCCTTTCCTTGTGCAAACCCTCTGAGAAAGCAAGCACAGAAGTTAGGACTTCCACGGTGGCTACCCATTAATTTCTTCTGCATTTGACTAGGAAATAGTGATGTTTCCACTGGTTTATACTCAATCTACTTGAAAATCTTGTTCCTTGTGCCTGTGCACCTCAGCCACAGGTTGTTCTTTTCAAATAAAAGGGGGTTCAGTGCAGCTTTCACAAGCAATATAATGACAGAAGAAAACACACAGACAGAGCAGAACACATCACCACATTTTTAAAGATATAAAATTCAATACTAACCCATCTAGCAGGTAAGTCCTGTAGAATGTGAAGATCCAAACATCAGGCAGCAGGACAGAGACAAGACAGTAAGAGAGGGACAGCGATTTGGGTGGGAAGCAAACATCAAAAAGTTAAAAATCGTATTTATACTTCATTATTTCATGAAGACACATACAGAACTATTTGTGAACACAGAGAGACAGAGGATCACAGGGTTACATGAGAACAGAACTCACCTGCTCTGCACCACAGCCCAGGGTGTCAGAGCTGGCTAACGGCACCGTCTGAGCACCGGCACCGCTGCTTTCTAGAAACCTGCTCCTCAGTTCACTGCAGTTCTCAACCTTGAGATTTTCTATTTCTAACACAGCGGTTAAACCTTTACTCCCTAGGCAAGGATATTATTAGACAGCACCCCCATAGGTGATTACAAAGTAGTCTGAAGCTTTTTTCACAGCTTCTCTCTTTTGAAACTGTAGTGAGGTTTCTAATGTGCTACTCGGCACAAAAGGAGCGTTAACAGAAAGCCACCAGCACTTCACACAGTCTGCTTCCAGCTGTTTGTTCCCCACCCCCCAGCTGTGCTGCAGACTAGTTCAGGAATAACAGGAGAAGGCTGAAGTCCTAGATAGCTGGAATTACGTCAGGAAAATGAATTTACACACAAACATTTTTAAAGTCTGGTGTTTCAGGGCTTTCCTCCTTCACTCTAGCTGACAACAGGGCCCCCCCGCAAATCCCAACTGCAGGAAATGAGCAAGTCCTGAATAGCTGTTTTTCAGCAGAAAATTTACAACTTAGACCAAAGAGATGTAGGACGGATACAAGCCTTAGCTGAGGAATTCTCTAAGGGTAGCTCCTGGGCAGACAAACTATACCTGGTCTCCTGAATCCACTGATGGAAAGCATTAGCGTGCTGAGCAAATTCCTGGCGCAACTTGTCGTTCTCTTCCTGCCTTCGCTGTTCCTTCTGCAGCTCCAGCTCACGCTCCTGAGAAACGAACAAAAGTCATTTCAAACAGAAAAATCATGATTGCTCTCACCCTGTAATAAAACCCCAGAACTACGAGCTGCACACCAGCCCAGTTCTGAAGCTCAAAACAAGACTGAGCGCTCAAAGAGCGTCCTGGATATCTAAAGAAAATCATCTAAGATGACAACATAGAACATTCCTCCTGAAGTCTTGAGAACTGGAACTGGACCAGAAGTTACTTCGCTGCATAGCATAGGCACTGAAGTTATTGTATGGTTAGGAAGTGAGGCACATATGCTTTGTCTTTTCAAAAACCGCAAATGGAAGACCATGAAAACAACGGACAATAGCACAAATTTATAGCCAATGGAAATTGTTCTTTGCTTCCAAATTTTCAGATATTTCCATCTGTAGTATAGTGACAAACTCTTGTACTGATTATCTTGGAGGATAACTTCCAGGGAAGACTTGAAAAGTTGCGAACTATGAAGAGAGTCTTTCTCTGTCTGACTTGCCTTGATGATTTTCTGCAGATTCCTCCAGGTTTCTTCAAGAGCCTCCATAGTGAACCAAGTATATGGGTTGGAGGCTACACGGAAGCTCTTGATCTGGCGATCAAGCTCTGCCAGCTGGTTGAAGTCAGCCTGGGCAGAACTAAGTGAAGAGCGGAAGGCGTCGTGAGCTTCTCGCAGTGCTTTGATTTCCTCCAGCGAGTTACAGCGCACAGGATCTGTCAGGTCCTCTTCAGCATTCTCAAACCAGCTGTTGAAGGCAGATGCCTTCTTTGCAAACGTCAGGAACAGATCCTCAACCTTGAAAAGAGAAAAGAATCCCGTTATTCGGTTATGTAGTAATGCAAATACTCCATATGAGCTGCTGTGGAATTCACACGCATCAGTGATATTTGCATATTTATTACATATTTCTCACAAGCACCTCAAAAAATCTACAGAGAAGTCTCCAGGACCTCCATAATCATTAGCTGCAACTGAAAAAGCTAGAGCTGTCGCAAGCATTGTATGTTTTTTTCAAAGAGCACAATTAGATATTTGTAGCCTCATGATTTGGCCACTCACCTTTCTGAAATGCTCCTGAGCCTCCAAGAGTTTCTTTTTCCTGGCAGCAGAATTAGCAAGTAGCTGATTCCAGCGTTTCATCAGGGAAGCGTGCCGAGCCTCAATGGCCTTTGACTGGATATGTTTGGCTGCTAGTAGCTGGTCTTTCAGAGCAGTGATGTTTGCAATTCCCTCCTGCTGGAAAGCCTGAAGTCCAGCATCAAAAGTGTCCTGAAGAATTAAAAGAAGAACAAAATATTTTAGACTGTATTTTTATGTAACCATTCCAATATCCTGCACGTATTTCCAACATGAATACTAGATTCTTGTGTCTTGTAGAGGAGTTCACCTGTTCTCTCTATCACTTATGGGGTGGCAGCAGCATTAGCACTAACCTGTTTGGTGAGTAGTGTTTGCACAGAAGAGAGGTCACGTCCATAATCATCTGTCTTCAGACTGTTTTCCTTTTCACCTGTAAAATGAAATAAATTCAGTAAAAATGTCATGTCTCTGCCTCAAACATTTCCTCTATTCCAAACGAGGTTACCCCAGCAGGATAGATCAGGTACAGGACTCCTCATTACAACAGCAAGTGAGAAGCTAATTGAGATCTTTGGAAATGAAGGAGCATTTGAGTGTCTTTGTGACAGAGCACTGTGCTCCAACACAGAACACACCTATCCACGACTCCACTACATCTGCTTTCCAGTTGAACTGGAGGAAGGCAGAGTTCTCATCCAATTTGGCTTTCCTCTGAGCTGCTGCTTTCTCCAGGTCTGACACCTTGCCTCTGAGGCCCTTCATCTTGGCAGTGATGTTCTCCTCATGGTGATTGTTCTACATCACAGGAGAAAAAAATAAAGCATAACATATGATGGTTAAGGTCTTCCACAGCATCCTGTAAGTTGGTGGCAGAGCAAGGGCTTCAACCATAAGATTTTGTCCAAAAAATGGCTTTCAAAGTAGTCAATGCAAAAAGCTTATTCAGCTGCAAAAAATGAGTAAAAGCTCTTTTCAAAGAGATAACAAATCAGTCTTCAGAGAAGAGTAAATCTACTTTGACAGGAAAATGTCCTGGGTAGCCTCTGAAGCTGTTTTGGTTTTGTTTTTTGTTCAGTTGGGTTTCTTTGTTTGGTTGGGTTTTTTTTAACCATTTTATGCTCACCTTTTTAATGAGATCCTCTCCATTAGCACAAACATCGTTCACTCTGTCTTTGTGGACAGTAAAATCTGTCTCAAAAGCTTCATGCTTCTTCAGCAAGCCCTGCAAACACAAGACAGTCACTTTAAAAAATAATTTCTCACCACTTACTAAAACTGAAAAGAATTTGTTATAAATCTGCCAGCATAACTTCTTCTGACAACAGCTATTAATCTTAGCTGGTTAGCACAACTTGCTGGGTTTCTGTAGACAAAAGGAGACTGATGTTTACTTCCAATATAAGTCCAGCCATTTCATTTAGGGCCCACCAAAGGTCAAGAGATGCAAAGCTACACCAGACTGCAAGTCATTTCTACTGGAAGTAACATACTTGGGATGCTTTTATAAAATGAATTCACAATTTTTACAATGTATGCTTCCAAAAGGAACCAACAATAACCTCTAAATTGGGAAGACAGCTAAAGGAAACATTTGTTAAGGTCTAACCAACAACAATGCAACAAGAACAACGAAGAGCTGACAACTTTCTCCATACCTGGATAGCAGCAAGTGTGTCCCCATAATCCTCGCTGGCTACCAGTGTCATCTTCTCATTGATCCAGGCTTCTTCTTCCTCAACATTTGCTACAAACTGCTGGTACTCCAGAGACTCCTCTAGTCGCTGACCCCTGTGTGGGCAAAGAAAGGTAAAACGAGTCCCAGTGTTGCTTTATGGCTCTTAGGTACAAGGTGAAGAAACAAATTACAGCAGCAGAAAACCTAAGAATGTCCTGAGACAGAACCCCACTCACAGAACCATTCACAGGCCACTTCTCCTGCAGCAGACTGCAGTGTCTGCAGCTCTAGAAATTCAGGAGGCCACAAGCCTGCAGCTACTGAAGGACTAAAGTACATCTTTTTTCTCCCAACAGCTTCTGTTCAGAAAAACATCCTGACAGTGTACTAGAGCCAGTTAATTGCAAGTCTACGGTTTCCAACTGGTGCAGGAAAAGGCTAAACACAGCACACCTCAAACAAATGCTCACGTTTCTGCTGAGGAACATTGTCACCAGAACTCTTTTCACTACTCTCCTAGAGCCTGTCATCAGCGACATGTGCTATTACATCATATTACTAATGAGCCATACCCTAAACCCCTGCAACTCAGTCAATCTGGTAATTATGAGTCCATGTAACAGTTTTAATTAATACTGAATTTTACAAAAACACGTCTCACATACCTAGCAGCTGCCAGCTGTTTTAACTCTTTCCAGTGATCCACAAACTGAGCCAGTCTCTGCTGTATCTCCTCCTTTCCAATTGTGTTATCATCTGAAAGCTTCTTACCAGTGTCTAGGACACCCTGCAAAGGAGAGGAGCATACAGGTAAGGGAACATCACTTCCTCTCTTCTTATGCACTTCATTTACATTCCAGCAAACCTATTACTGGCTTTCATATTTGCCACAAGTAAGAAAGAAGAGAGAAATCTGTGGAGGAGAGAGGCCTTTACCTGGATAGCAGGTTCATGGGCAGCTAATTCTGCTTCTAAGCGCTTGTGTTTTTTCCTAAGGTTCTGCACACCAGTGAGGTCCCTGCCATAGTCTTCTGAGCTAACCAACAGCTTCTTCTCTCTAAATACAAGAAAGAAGAGAGAAAGATAAAATTTGAAAATTACTTCTATATGTTAAACCTGACAAAAGAAAAAAAAAACAAAACACACAAACCAATAACACAAGACAAAACCACTGCAAGTAATGATATGCTCCTCATAGCAGAAAAATCCTGGTTGTAAAAAATTCTGTATGTGAGTTATCAGCACACAGCAGCTGGCTCCTGGCAGTACATGTGGGGTAATGTGTGGAGGAAAGAAGGCAGGCAGCAAAGGGACTGTCATTTCTTTCTGAAGGACAGTGTTTCTCTGCATTGTTTTCTTTCTAAGAAGATAGCTACCTTTTGTAGTTTACCTGCTGTTGTCCAATCTTGGTTTTGTATTTTACAAGCATGACAAAAAAAGCACACTAATTTGAGAGATTTCCATTGGCCTCTCTTCTTCCCCTCCTCCCAAGATACTAACACCAATATGAAAAGAGAATTTGATTAATTGCTACAACCGGTTAGAACAACAAAAATTACTTCAGACTGAAAAAGTAAGGTTTGAATTTTTGCTAGGAACTTCCCCAAGAAGAGTGGAGTCAAGTTTCAGTTATCTGGTCCAGGTCTAAACAGCACAACTTTTTCCAGCACAAGAGCTCTCCTCAGGCTTTGACCAAAGAAACCGAGATAAGAAGCCACACCCAAGCTAGTGCTGAAGCCACTCTGAATAGACCTTTCCTCCACTGCAGGGCAAAGGTGGTTTCCCGCAGAGGCACATACTTCTGGAAAAGGCAAGTTATAAAACCCCACTACAGACTATGAACGCGGCTGGCAAGCTGGCAGTGAGCACAGCAGCCTGTGCCAGAGCCCAGGAGCTCCAAAGGACCCACTTGATCCAGGACTCCTCGTCGTCCATGTCGCGGAAGAACTGGTGCAGGCGGTGGGACTCGTTGAGCTTGGCGCGGCGCGCGGCCGCCATGCCCTTGATGCGCTGGAACCGCCCGTTGATGGTCTCGCGCTTGTCCTTCACCTGGGACGTGTCGAAAGCGCTGCTGGTCATCAAACTGTCAGCCTGGCTGTTCAGGTCCTTCAGACGATCCTGGAAATGAAACGTGGGTGGAAAACCTGTGTGAAGTGTGCTTGGGTCTCATTTCTGTTTGTTGCAGCAGTATAAAAGCGATAACCTGACTGCTCTGCAGAGCCACAGGGTTTATTACAAAAACATGTTTCAACAGGTATGTAACTGCAAGCATGTACTGAAGTGGTATCTGTGGGGTTTGCTGATTACTATGATTTATCTTCCAAAAGTAAAAGAGAAAGCAATACCTCGTGAGCAGATATATCAGCTTCCAGTAACTGGTGTTTCTTCAGAAGGTTGTTAACTGATGCCAAGTCCTTCCCATAGTCTTCAGATGCCAACAAAGCCTCCACCTGGGGGTGGGAAAGGAAAAAGGGGATGGAAAACAAGTTGTGTTTTCACAAAACCCTTGAAATTATCATGTCTTTAAAACTGTGCAAATTAATTATCTTCTCAGTTTTCTACAGTGTGGATAAACCTTTGCCTCATCACCTGTTCAACTCCTAGCAGATTCTAATCAAATAAGCTTATTCTTGCCTTCATGTTTATAAATAATAACATAAGAACATCCACAAGATTTTTAGTTCTAATAAAGAGTTTTTCAAAACAAATCTAGACATGCTCAAAGGTGGACTGTGCTCCAACACAATCTAACATCAGCAAAAGGAATAAAAAAATCAGAAAAACAAGTCTTGCAGGTAAATAATTGCAATCTATCACCTCTGAAAGCCAGAAATCAAAGTCCTTGATTCCAGTATTGAAGTTCTGTTGTTTATTAGCTTCTTTCAGTTTCTGACTCTTCTCTGCTGATTTCTGCACCAGGAATTGCCACTGGTCAGCCAGGGCAGCCAGGCGTGCCTGTTGGAAAAGAGAGAAGATAAATGCTGTACATTAAAAAGAGAAGTTCTGATTAATGCAAAACCAAATAAGGTACAAGTTTGGCTGCTGATTCCAGACATGCAGATTACAGTCAGTATTTTGTGCTGCCTAGCTGTAAACTGAGTTCAACTTCTACATCCTGATCAGAGGATTGAGTAACTTCTCACCCCTGAGAACGCAGCAGAATGACTACCCTGATTTCTATTGTACAGCTGAGATAGAAAAGCTTCTATAACACAAGATCTGTTTCTGAGGGATGCTCTCCTTCCCCAGTTACCCAAACACTTCTCAAATCAAACACCAAGCACATCTTTTAAGACCTGTTGTACCTACCTTCACAGCATCCTCACTGCCAGCACACGCTCCTCTCTCGATCAGCGAGTTCCCCATGTCGATGACCCCGCGGATCCGATCGGCGTTGGCATGGAGCTCAGCTTCAAAGGCCTGGTGCTTCTGGTGCTTGCTCTGAATGTGACAAAAGCTAAAGTTAGAGGCTGGACAAAGGGCTCCTCCATTGTTCTCATGGGCTGAGAGGGCAGCACAAGAGTTGTTGACATACATGAAGAAGTTTGTATGTCAGCTGATCTAAAGTTCTCTCTCAGCAAGCATATTTATTGATCACTCAGATACTAACTCTCATTAATCTGAGCAAGCTCTGGCCCAGGAAAATGGGCTGTGAGCTGACATGTTAACTTGGGCAACGTCTTCTGCATTTCACAGATGCAAAATTCCTTGCATTAAGCATAGTTGCTACTCAAGTAAAGCTTTCTCATTTTCAATTCCTTGAAAAGCAGCAATTATACATACCCTAAGCAGAAGCACAGCACATCACCATTTCTACTCCTGTAGTAATTTCAAAGACTTCTGTTTTCCTTCCTGACTTATAGGTAATTAAGAAAAACCACTGCTGCAGCCTATCTGCTTTCTGCACAGTTTTGGTATTAGTCATACACAGCTACATTATATATTGAAATAATGAATTAACAACCAAAAACCTCTGTAAAAATAAGGGAACCATTTGTTTATAATTTTTCTCTGCTGAGTTGAGAGCACCATGAGAACAACAGGAGCCTTGGTGTGGGAGGCAGTACCCAGTTCTCTCTCACGTATACATGATCCATCCACCCACCAGGAAGGTAACAATAGCACAAAAATGACAAGACAGAATTTACAAGTATTAACTGGAAATGCTAGTAACATTGGACATGGGTATACAATGCCCTGAGAGAATGGAATGAAAGGAAATGTTAGATTAAAAATAAAAGGTGGAAAATACTGTAGCGCTGGCATGAAAAATTCTGCATGAACTGCTTTATTTTGGGAACTGTAAATCCTGAATGCTGAGATTATAAAAACATATGCTTTGAAGCTAGATTTACCAACATGGGAAATTCAATTTAAAAGCTGCCAATTGCATATCTTCGTGTAATTACCATGACAACAAATCCCAGACAAGGCTTTTTGATTTACTGTAAAATTATGGTTTTTAAAACTAAAAAAAAATAAAACATTGTAAAAAAAATTAATGAACCACAGCCTAAAGTGACAAAGATTCATTCCCTTCTTACTCTAGTTAGCTTTCTCCTTCTTTGTTCCATCTTCTCTTTCCATATATCCTCATTTTACTCCACTTCTTGGATTCCTACAAGTCCTGTCAGCTTTCCATCTGGTATATATCTTTTTCTGGAGTGTTCCTTCTGTATTATTCCCTCCTATGCTACTGCTGCAAGAACTAAGCCATCTAGGTCTATCCTTTTACTGAACCCTCTCTAACAGAGCTAGTATTATATCATGCTTTAAATCATCACCACTGAAGACCCAGACAGAAGGATGAAAGGCCCACTAGCCAAAAATTCCTGAAAAAGGAGGGCAGAACCACATTTTTCTGTGGGCCAGCTCCTGAAAAACCCCACCAAACGACCTCACTACTGCACCACAAATTAAACAGCTCATGCAGAACACCTGCAAAACAGAGACAGAAATAAATGCTGCTGAAGAGGCATGACCAAAAGCGCACACCCGTAAGGTGAAGATCAACGGCTGCACCTGGGTGTAGGTCAGGAACTAACAGAAAACAAAGCCATTGCATGAACTGATGGATGGAGCAACAGATTGCAACCAGACCTTGTGCTCACACATAAGCTATATAAAGAAAACAAATTCACATACCAGGGCTAGTCCAAACTACTTACCAGCAGTTTGGAAAGCTATAAAACAGATTGAGAGAAGTAGTTCAGTGCATTCGTACTACTTCATAAACCAGTATTAAAATATAAGAGGTAACTTGAATTAATTATTCCTTAATACTGAAAAATAAATGAGACTCCACATTGGAACATAAGACAGAGATGAGTCCCAAGAACTCCATTTTCTTATTTCATTATCTAGACGCTGAGAGAATGACAGAATAGCTACTCAGGGGTTTCTCCAGGCAATTTGCTGCTGCAGATATCACATATCTTATTAATTATATGCATCAATAATTACTAAGTGAGCTCTATTTTGAGTCTCCTTTCATGCATAATATAAATTCCATTTTCTCTTTGTTAAAGGGAGACCAAGTCCAACGTGGTGTGTTAGTCTGTTACCACTGAACAAGAATTCCTGAGCGTATTTTCTCAACCCAGAATATGCTTTGTGAAGTTAAAAATTCTGTTTCGGGTTTTGAGCTGAGAATCATGTTCACCTGAATATTGGTGGGATCCTTATATGATTCATCACTTGCAGTCTGGAGCTTTTCACTGATCCAAGCTTCTATTTCATCCACATCACGACTGAACTGCTGGAGTGTCTGAGACTCTCCTAATTTCGATCTCTTCTCGATCATCTGCGCTTTCAGACGCCGCCACCTGTGTGCAGTGAAATATGTCTGTTGAGTGAAGAACCAGGACTGCACACAGCACATTCAACAGCTACAAAACGTTGCCAAAGAGCATTCTCTTTGGTCAGTGCCTGCACCCCACCTAACAGGGTGACACTGACCTGTCCAGAACCTCGTTGCGCCTGTTTGCAATGACTCCTTTTGCATAATGATCAGCAGAGATCAACTGGTCAGCAAATGACTGCAAGACAGCAATTTTCTCTTCCTGTTAAAAACAGAAGCCATAAATTAGAACTGTAGTTCCTTAAAGTCAGGTGATAGCAGTGTATAGAACAGAACAAGGCTTTTTTCTTCTTTAAATACACATTATTGTAAATGTGGCTACATGAAGGAAGTCAGTTTTCTACAGGACTGGGGAGTTCAGAACATCTTTCATATGTGACATTTAGGGAAAAAGTATGTTTTGGACTTTCAGCTAGAGCAGTAAGATCTCTCAGGAAAAGCAGGCAGTGTTCTGTTACAAGAAACCAAAAACTTTTTTTTTCAACAGAAAAAAGGGGGAAAAAAAAACCCTGTTTCAAATCACTAAGAGATTTACACCAATACTTGCCACCATTTCAACACTGTTTGTAAGCAGTGAAATACATCTCTATCTGCATTAGCTGCTTCTAAACTTCTGCAGCAGATCCCAAATGGCTCAATACTTAGAACTGAACTTTAGAAGCCATACATGGTACTAACTTCTTTTGCTAAGAATCTGAATAAGGAAAAAAAAAAATAAATTTTCCTCCTTACTTCTGCTACACTCCTCACCTGGACATTGATAGCCTTATCAAAATCTTCATGTTTCTTGATGAGTGCCTCCACACTGTCTAGGGAGTCTCCTTTATCTTCTGTATTTAGGAAAGCCTCTCGGGCAGCCATCCAGTTTTCAGCTTGTTCACAGTCCCGATGGAACAGCTAGGGAGGAAAAAAAAACCTCCAGAGTGTGAGAAAGACAGACCAAGAGCACTGCTCATCACTATGAAAGAATAAGCTTCCTTACAAAACAAGGAATTGGTTTTCTTCAAAAAAAGCAGCAGAATACCTGTAGTTCTAGGCACTGGTCTAGCATCATTCTGCGCTGGACCCAGGCCTTCTCCAGGTCTGTCCGTTCTTGCTCTAGAATATCCAGTTTCTCCTTGATCTCTGGGCTGGCGTAGTGTCCACGAGCCAGAAGTTGTTGTCCAAACTGTTCAAATGCCTGGAAGGTGCCAGCCCTTGCATCTATTTCAGTGCGGTGTTCCTGTAATGTACAGAGATGTGTTACTAAACAAATAAGAGAGCAGAGCTGGGACTGATCTATTTCTGGAACTCTAAATGGGAAGTGTCAGAAAAAGAAACATTTGTTGATGTTGATGATACACACTTATCATCTTTCACATACCTGATGCCTTTCCAGTAAAGCTTCAGCTCCAGTCACATCCTTTGCAAGTTCATCTGAGGAGACCAGGCCCCGGATTCCATTGATCCAAGACATAAGGTCCCTGCAAACACACATTAATAGAGAATTCTCCTCTCCCTCCACTTAAATAAGTCAGAACAGGAAAAAAAGACCTTTTTTGAACCCTCCCCAGAAATAGTCCTGCAAAACAATAAGCCACGTATACTTCACTAATAATACACCAGACAAATTGGAGAGGAGGGGAATAGCATCTTTACCTGAAGTCACTGAGGAAACGCTGCAGGTCATGAGAATCTCCAAGCTTCTCTTTGCGCTGGTCAGCACGTTTGCCCAGACTGTTCCAAGCCTGGTTCAACTCAGTACATTTTTCTTGGAGATCTTCAGCAGATTCAGGATGTGACTGGATCAGACGCTGGGCGGTTTCACCAAGAGAATTCACCTAGAATTAGGGAAAGGGAAATAAACACAACGAAGACAAAAAGAACCTTTTCTGTAGCTCAATCATTTCTGCGAGGTCAAAAGAAAGCTTTTGGCTTTGTCCTCCTCACAATCTCACCTTGTCTCCAAGAGCTGCCAAGTCTCTCTCAAAACCTTCATGTTTGCGCTGCAGAGCCTGCACGCTGGCCAAGTCATGTCCATAATTGTCTGTATTTAATGCTTGGTTCTTCTCCTCTATCCATTCTTTTGTTTCATCAGCATCTCTGATTTGAGTGAAGGGAAAGCAAAGAGAGAATTAAAATGGTGTTCATATTAGGATCTCTGACACCTAACAGGCCACCGATTTCCAGAGAAGCTCACATAATTGACAGTTCTATTAAATTATTTCCCAAGATGACACAAATGAACTCTGCCAAAATAGGACAGCAGCCCAGACCTCCCAAGCCTGCAGCAATTCAGTGTTTTCATTTTAACAAGTCTTTCTTTTTCTAGGAGAATATAAAGGATTCTTGTTGGACCACGGGTGGTCTAACTTCCACTGAACAAGCTGGGGGTTGAAATACGATTTGTTTAGAATAGGTCCCACTGTGCTTTAGAACTCATAACAGACAAGGCATTTTACTGAATGAAGACCAAAAATGATACAACCACCTCACCTGTGGAACCTCTGGACTTCATGGGCACTGCCCAAGAGCTGGCTTCGCTCCTCTGCTAACTGCTGCAGAGATCTCCAGCGTTCGTTCAGTTCCTGCAGAAGAAACCAGCCAACCCCACTGGTGTCACACAAGTCACTGCCAGGCTGGGCTCACCGACCAGACACAAAGCTTTAGTAACTGGCAACATTTTGTTCACTATGCTTAGCTGCACCTTCTTTGTCTGCAAGCACACCAGCAATCCATTCTGCATCTTCATTCCCACAGGCTTCGTTTTAGGTGTCTACTGAGACTACTGACAGCAATGCTATAAAACTTCCTAAAATAGCTACGCCTCTCTCTGTACAGCATATAAACTTCATCAAGCAGTCAGTAAGATAAATTACAAGTCCATACTGGGCTTTCACTACAAGTGAAGGTTACTACATCCTGCTTATTTCCAGAAGAATGCACAAATTCAAGTACCCTAATTAAGCAGTTTTAAGGATTTCTCCTGAGATGCAAACACAAATGATTTTACATATATAAGGTATGATGTAACCTGAGCAGGAAATGCTGTATATGTCAATGCTTCTTTCAATAAATTGATCCAAAAGGTTTTATAAAGAATAATGAAAGAAAAACTATGGAAAGGGAGAGTGAACACTGTTCTCAGCTTTTAAATGAGCTTAGAAAAAGTTGTATTATTACCTTGTTGATCCAAAAGGTTTTATAAACAATAATAAGGTTTTATAAAGAATAATGAAAAAAAAACCCTATGGAAAGGGAGAGTGAAAACTATTCTCAGCTTTTAAATCAGCTTAGAAAAAGTTGTATTATTACCTTGATCGAGTTAAAGGTTGCCACTGTGTGTACCATCAAACGTGCAGACTGTGTGGAAAGGCAAAAATAAAAATGTAGCATTAAACTCAACTCCAACCAATCAGAGTCAAAATCAAACTGAAAAAAAAAAAAATCTTTAAAAATCCATAATGGTTTGGTTGTGGTCAAAAATACAGACTTAGTAAAATACCACTCTACAAAAGGCAGGAAGAGAGACCCTGGATTATAAAGGTTTCAGTGAAAACTGTTGTATTCTTTAATTTTATATACTTTAGAACAGTATTTTAAATACACCATTGTCTAAGATGTAAGAGAAGCAGACAATAAGAAAAACAATGCAAGTAAAATTACAGAAGCAACTAAGAATAATTAGTTATTATTAACTATATTAGTTATTAACTACAGTGCCTCAGGCACTATAGGTCAGAGTAAGGAGTTTTACAAGTGAGTACTATCTTGTTAGCATAAATTGAAACAAACAGCAATAGTCTTAATAAGGACAAATAAAGAGGAAAATTTTAAGGCAAAATTCAATAAATGGTAAAAAAACCCTCAAACTCTTAGTCATAGGAACAGAAGGGGGAAAAAAAAAAAATCACCCAAACAGTTTTAAGTCTTGGTTGAGTTTTTTGGCAAAAATCAGCTTAGCAGTTAATTCAAACATTTCTAGAACACCAAAACTGGTGAAGACTAACTAAAAAAATTATGACCAATTCCTTCCAACATGCAATCTACTTTTCTGACAATGATGGATGACTTGTTAAATTCACCCTTTTGCAGATATACACAGAGGAGAACTTATAGTTTTCTAAGTTTCTACAAAACTCTTAAGAAATACACATATGAACAACTTGTACAAAAACAAATTTTTAAAAAAAACCCTCAATTCTTATTGATGTGTCTGCATTTTCTACAATGCTGTCAAAATACTGCATACTCCTCTGGTTTTCCCACATTCACACACCTTAAAAGATGTACAAGAACCTTTATATCTAAGAGGGTGGATGCAAGACATGAAACATGGGAACAAAATACTGGAGGAAAGCATGAGGTTGGATAATGTCAAAATATTCAGGATATTGTAGTGCATCAGCAGGTGACACCTATTCCATTGTAAGCCTCTAATGAACAGAGAAAGGCTTCCAACTATTGTAGAAAATGAGCTAGAGATGACTGATGGAAGACAACCATACTGTTCTAAACATACAACCTAATCCTTATGAAAGGAATGTTGACATAAATGGATTTGACTTTCAGGAATAAAAACATTTCCCCTCACTGTGTAAAAAGAACTCAGGCTAAGTGAACAGGGACTATTTCTCATCTTGTGGCCACGTAATACCCAAAAATGTTGGTGTAAAAACTTACAGTACAAGCTCAAAACAAAACAGTTTTGCAGCAGAGAGGTAAAATCCAGACTGTTGGCAATTTCTACAGGTAGAGCTATTTTGTTTGAAGCCTATCTCATTTTTTTTTCTCATAATTATAACTGCAAATAGAGCTGA